>NC_056731.1:907205214-907505214 GCF_019279795.1 Protopterus annectens
AAATGTTTCACTTCACTGAAGGACTCTACTGATTTTTTTAATTTCTGCAAGTCTTTTGGGTTTCTAATACCCATCTAATATGATGAGAATGGACCCCATTCTTAAGTCAAAGTACGATTAAAGTCCATGAAGTTAGTATTGTTTCAATCTTTGATGTCAGTCAGAAGTGTTCTTTGCAGCACCTGCAATGTGCCCAGTAAAGATTCTTTCTGCAATTCCTATGCAGTTACATATATTGGTAACATATCTAAACATAACTGTAGATTCTTTTTTATGAGACGCATTGCTCTTGCTACTATTGGAACTGTATGAGTATCTTTTTTCCACACTGCTCTCATTTCTGCCTGCAAATCCTGATATTTATGACTTTATGTCTCTCTGCATGCAAGACACTGTAGTCAATGGGTGTAGTGATTTAAATGATCAATGTTACTTTTGTCTTCTTTTCACGAACCACTACATCAGGTTTTCTCGCATCTATCTTTTGAACTGTTGGTAATGGGTGATCCCATGTGATGTAGACTTCATCATTTTCTAAGATGCTTTGTGGCTCATGTTTCCAGCGTTTTTCAGCCACTTCAGTACCATAATGTTTGCACAATCCTCAATGCAACAGTCTTGCCACATTACTATGCATTTTACTATACAGTCCTTCTGCCATTAGTATGTCACAACCAGCAACAAAGTGTGCGACTGTTTCCATTTCTGTATTACAAAACCTACATTTGTCTGTTTCTCCCACATGTTCAATGGACTTTGTAAACCAACACGTATGTAGCTCACTATCGTGGGCCGGAAAAATTAATCTTGATATGTACTGCTTTTTATACATCATTTGATGAGCATGAAGCATCTTTATTGATTTCCTATCTAATTTATACAACAGCTTTTGGGGCCAGTCAGTCACTCCGAAACTGTAAGTTAGGACAGGAAGAGCAAATTGGTTTATAGCTTGAATTTTGTTCCTATATGTCAACGCTGTTTTCAGGATTAATTTAAGTCTTTTAAAATAGTCCTAAGTTTAATTTGTATTTATTCATGTTTTATTGTTGACCCTTCATAAATTCCAAATATTTATACACTTCCTCTTGCTCAACTTCTTTTATAGCACATTCTTGTCTCAAATGATGATTTTTTTTTTTTTTTGGTGCTGCAGCTTTCCTGCTTTAAAGGTTGTTTTTGCACATTTATCAAGACCAAATGACATTCTTGTATCATCTGAAAAAGTTTTGACTACTTGCAGTTGTGCTTTCAGTTCCTCATCTGATGAGCTATACAATTATATATCATCAACAAAGACAAGATAAGAAGTCTTTACACTTTGTTGCTTTCGGGGAGCCAAATTAAGCAAACTTTCATTAAAGTATCATGAGTTAAAGGTACAATGAAATGCCAGACACTCTAGATTGGAGACTTTCAGCTGTTTTCTGTACAATGGCACTGTAAAATAGCAGATTAAGTTTCAGCCACATTACCTTCCCATGATTTACTCATACAAACGCCACTTCCTCCTTTAGTATTCTTTATTATTATTTTTAAATACAGGCTCCTGTATCATCTTCTTGTATATTAAATCAATGAGAGAAAGGGTGCATCTCAAACAGTTCTGTGAATCTCTATCTGGATCATTTAGCTTGAAAACTAGGCATTTGTTCGTGTCACTTTAAGAAACACTGTAAGGGTTGACGTCTTACTATGTTATCAGGAAGAGGAAGTTTTAAGGGAAGACCACTGATAGTGTAGCTGCTGGAGGTTAAAATTCCGGGTGGAAACCTCTACCACGATGTTTATGAGATCCCAACCTTTGAAGCGACCGATAACACCAAGGATGAATCCATGACTTACTGGAACTAAAATTCAACCATTAAGGCCAGATCACTGAGAAAAGACAACAAAAAAAAGGCAAATCAGAACAACCATCAACTAGGGCCACCGGCTTCAGTTACAAGCATTTCTTTGAATACCGACAAAAATGGACTTCGCTTCTTTAACTGTTAAAACCACAGATTTAATTTCTTGGTACTGGGAGGATAAAGTGTTTGGATATCTCATGTGAAATTATTTTTTTTTCTGTATCAAATAAGCACAAATAGATAAGGTTTGTCTTGTGTGTCTGATTTGAAGTAGAAGGTCCTGCGAAAAGGAAATTTTGTAACCATTCCAGGTAAAAGGACCTTTTTTAAGCTGTCATTAGTATCTTCAGTACATACTGATAATTCAGGAATTTGGAGTAAACTTGTCTTGATCTGTCTGTTGTTTGGGCTACTCAAAGCGCATGGTAGGTTCTCTCACGTCTGCTGGATTTTCTAAAAGGGTACGTAAGATCTGGCCGATCATTGCATTGAGATAGTGTTGAGTATAATGTTCAGGTATTCCACATATAATAATGTGGTTTCATCTTGACTGAGCTTCTAGATCAATAATTTTTGATTGAATGTCCTGGATAATTTTGTTGTGGCTTACAGACTGCTGTTGAAGTTGATCTATCTTAGATTCATTGGCAGGAATCTTCTGTTTCTTCTGTTTAATATTTGATTAAATGATTCACCAAAGGATTGAAATTGAGCAGAGAGACCCTCTACCTCTTAATGCATAGGTTGAAGAGCTGTTTCCAGGTCCTCAAGATTTGCCGGTTGATCCAGTTTTACTTTAGTAGTTTTTTTAATTATTTCTTGTTGTTTGCCAGTTCTAGGTCTTTTCGGGATAACTTCTTTCTCCAGAGTGGCCACCAGTTAGAATTTTGTTTTTGATGTCTGTTTCCATACCTGAATTATCAGTGGACACTTTTTGGTCCTTTTCTTATCCTTCAGCAGTAAGACTGTCACCATTAGTACCTCGTGGCAGTTATCGAGCAGTGAGGATCTGTACAATCCAATAAATCTGTCTACTTTTAATACAAGGAATTGCTTTCAAGACACAGAAATAGTGTTTTAGCAGAGTAGTTAATAATTATAGTTTATTTTTGATTTTTAGTTAAACTCTATACCATTCTGAATGGATTTTCTTTTGGAATTTGGTCAGCGCTAGGAATAGCAGTGTTTATAGGATAGTGGCCATCTGTTTTCTCCCTCATCTGTCCACATTTACAGCAGAAGTTAAAGTTACAATGAGTTGAGACTCAGTACAATCCCCCTCAAAACCTTTTGTGACATCTTAATGCAGTCCCACACATTACACCGCATACACTCAGCTCTCTTTCCTACAAGTAAAACAATACATATTCTCTTGTGCTGGTTTATCACTGAGCACTGCATCATGAACTGTGTAAGAATACTGACAATTTCAGCTTCTAAATACGCGTTCTTTGTTAAAATGAAGTGCGTGCACACTTTCATGAACTGAATCTCAGTGATAGGAGGAGTTTCATCTGGGGAAAAAACACTGTTTATGACTCCCCCCATAGGAAAATGTACACAACTATCATTAGTCAGTCATATACAGTTAAACTAGGACTGAAGAATCCCTTGGGGTTTGACTTAATGAACTGTTTACTAGGAACTTCTAGAGTTCATCTTGTTTCTGCAGTGTTCATAAATTATTCACACCTACCTCCACAAATAAAAAAAACAGTGGGAGAAAATAATACACCATGATGCACCTCAGCATGAATTACGTAATGAAGCTAAATGCAAACCTTTATTGAATCAGTAGCAACATACTGTAACTTTCAGAAAGGAACTCCTTTCAAGTTATAACTCCACCTGTAATTTCTTTTACACATTTATGTTCTCCACACAGTTCGCCCTCTGTGTACAGGGAGCTTCTGGCTTGTTGTACCTTGTAGAGATGATATTACTCTGGCTATGTCCTAATTACTGAGATGCTGCAGAACCTTCAGTAAGATAACAGCTCATGTTGTTCTCACTACTTCAGGCTCTGCTGAGCATGAGAGGTATGTCCAAGCTGAAGTAAAGCTTGCACTATTTTCAGACATCCCAGAGGCATAGTGGAACTTTTGGGAAATACTGCTCATATTTGGTAGAAGATATCCGTTTTACAGCAATTCCATCTTGATACTTCCTTCTACTGGCAACTCACACCTGTCACAAAATGTTAGTCAGTCATGCGACAGATAAACTATTTATTGCTGTAGCTTCCTATGTCACTGCACAGACTCATAATTCTGCAATTCTGTAGGACTGTATGGCATCTACTTGAAAAAAGAATGAGAGAAAACAAGTCCAAACAGTCAAAAACAGAAACCTTCAAAAATCATTTTAATGAAAGACAAGTCATTCAAAAATGCACAAAATACAATGATACACAGAATACTCCACAGTATTTCTTACTAAAGGCAAATTGAAAAGAAATCAAGTCGAATCTGTAATCCCTAAAGTCATTTACTATAAAGCTACTATAGCATCAACAGCGGCCCAAATAATATCACTCAAACATGTCATGTGACAGAATGGAATTACATTCAAATGCAACTTTCTTAGAAATCAAATTCAATCAAAGGACTTGTCAAAATTGCCCATAAACAATAGCAACCTGATCCTTTTTTACCCTTATTTCTCACATGTTGCCAAGTCGAGGCTTTTGGCAGTTAATTTACTACATTCTCTGATGTGCTTGCTTCTTTTTGGATATAACAGTTGTTGTTGGTCTTTCGGCTTTTCCCGGTTAGGGGTCGCCACAGAGGAACTCCTGTCCGCTAACGATTGGCAGTAGATTTTCACGAACGCCGAGGTGCCAGCTCGACGTTTAACCTTCAACAAAGGCACGCCCATTTACGCATGTCTTTCGAACGCCCACCCAACCGTGGGGAGGACATGCAGACTCCACACAGAAGGCACTCCCCGCACTCCAGCCGAGAATCAAACGGGAGAACCTCTTGCTGTATACTTAACATATTTCATTTCTGGATTTACAGTGCATCTTTACTCCAAAGGTTCTTACAGTGCAGAAGTAATCTATTTCACGGGTGAAAGGCTATATAAATGTCGACAACTTACATGCAGAAGTGATGAAATATAATTCAATGCTGTCCTACACAATCTATGCATTCTTGTGACAGGGGATTGCACAATGCACATACATAGTGAAAGTACATCACAATCAGAACTATAGTGCCCTTGATATATCAACTATTAAAATTATAAAGGATGGCATTTTTGGAAGAAATGAACTTTATGAGCTATTAATGTCTAAAGTGTAATACATGCAAACATCTGTTTCAATACAAAGTTCACAAACCACCACTGTTTGAACTTTGCGTGGGTCTTTAATGTAGGTCTTGTTAAAACTCAAACTTTCTTAAAAAACATGTACAGCAGTATGGATATAATTAGCTATCTACAAACAAGAACTTGACTTGGAGGATTTGGAACGTTAGCTACAATGGTCAGATAGGCCAAATCTAGTACTTCTGAGAAGAAATTGACTCTTCCTTTATGAAGTGTACTTAACTCAAGAAAATTCTCAGTGATATCAGTTATTATATACAGGCAATGCTCATTATTTCCTTAACTTACTGTTATATCCAAAAAATCCGCGGTGGTGGTGCTGCGGTAGCGTTGTCGCCTCACAGTAAGACGCTGTCTGGTTCGACTCTCAGTTAGAGCGTCTTCTGCATGGAGACATGCATGAATGGGCGTACCTTCGTTGATGGTTGTGCGTCAGGGCTGGCAACTCGGTATGTAAAAATCCACTGCCAATCATTAGCGGACCAGTGTTTCGCTGTGGCGACCCCTAACCGGGAAAAGCCGAAAGTCACAACAACAACTGTTATATCCAAAAAGAAGCAAGTGCATCAGAGAATGTAGTAAATTAACTGCCAAAAGCCTCTACTTGGCACGCTAAGCAAGACATATCCACACTATTTCCCCCATGCAGACCACACACACACACACACACACTTTCTACCACTCAGTTTACATCACCTATTATTTAATACTTCCACACTACACATTCTATTTACCTAGGCCCAGGTACCTCTTATATGTTTTTTTTTTCCCAATCATTAACCATTTTGCAGTATTATTTTTTTTAAACAAGAAACATCTTTATTAAATGACAACTCATTACATAGGCAATCATACATTTATATAAATTAAAACAAACCATATGGACATTTTCAGTGGCAAACATTATACATAACTTATAATTTAAATCGGTCTAGTTATTATCAGTCAAACGTTACAAAGCACATTCAATTCCTGCCTTTCCTTAAACCTCACTCCTCCTCCAAAACAATATTCTGCATACATTGTTCTTACAATTCCCAGTTTTTGATATGTAATTTGCTTCTACATTTTTCCAAGGATCCCAGTTCCAGTTGTTTTATCTTTGTTACTATATCTACTACTTCTAGTACAGTTGGTTACCCTGATTTCCATTTTTTAGTAACTGCTTTTCTGGCAGACACCAGAATTAATCAGCAAGGCCCTACTAAGACTAGTTAATTCCATTTCTGTACCAATGTTCAAAAAATCATTTATTTAGTTACACCAATTTGCTCACCCAGTATTTCAGTTAGGTTCATAGGTGTGTAGTAGCCTAATGGCCCTGGAGCCTTTACAAGCCTAGCCCATAGGATTACCTTGGCATCGTGCCACCTGACCTTAGTTCCCAGTGCCTCTGTCGAGTAGAGCCACTGGTGTGATCCCCGGGGTGAATTTTCTATTTCCCATCCACTCATCAAGATTTCTCTTGAAGAGGACCAGTGAGGTGCTCTGTTTGACATGTATGGGAAGTATATTCCATAGCATGGGCAGTCTCTGCATTATGAACCTATCCCTCCAGCTTGTTCTGTTAATTGTGGTAATGAGGTTGAGGTCTCTGGAGCATGTGGTGCGGAGGGATTGGGATTTCTTTAGATGTAGTAGTCTGCAAGGAATTTTTAAAGTCTGCCAACTCATACTCCCAAAAAGTATGTTCCCAATTACCTCTTTCTTCCCCATCACACCTCCAACTTTTGCAAGCTACCCAAGGAAAAAATATCTGGAGTCTGCTTGAGGTATAAAAATATCTATAAAAACACTTCCAAGCAAAGATCCTAAATCTTCTAGACTTTGTTGTATATTTGGGAGCCATACATATATCCCCCACTGTTTCTTGTGAACCGCTAAACCAATCTCTATTTCCTGTTCTTTCTAACCTCCTCTGATTGATTCCTACATTTATTGTGCAATATTTTATATACCTTACTAATACCCCATTTTTAACATAAGCTTCTGTTCTAGATTCTACTAAAAACTCTACCATTGTTGATCTTTCACCTAGGATCACTCTACTTCTTTTTTATTTATATAAATGAAAACAAACCATATTGACATATTTTCAGTGTCAAACATTATATATCACTTATAATTTATCTAGTCACGATCAGTCAAGCATAACAAAGCACATTATATTCCTGCCTTTCTTTAAACCTCACTCCTCCTCCAAAACATTATTCTGCATATATTGTTCATACAATTCCCATTTTTCTAAGTAATTTGCTCCTACCCTTTCTAGGGATCCCACTTCTACTTGTTTTATCTTTATTACTATATCCACTACTTCTAGTACAGCTGGTTTGGCTTTGATTTCCATTTTCTGATATCAACCCTTGATATGGAAGGCAATCTGTAGCCTGCAGTCCAAATGAATTCTTGGTCGAAAACCATTCTATTACCTTTCTTTCTCTAATTATTTGCTCCCAATACTTTGGTTCCTTTTCCAGTTTTCTCCAGTAAATTTCAGCCCCCTCACTTGCCAATTCTCAGTACCACTAATTGCACTCTCAGAAGAACCTCCTTACTCCATCCCCATGTTGGCTTAGTTTTTAGAATACTTTCTGCTACTTTATGAATGTAATATTCTGTGTGGGTATTGTTATTCCCCTTAAGGATGCACATCCAAAATCTCAGTCTCTCCTTGCTTCTTGAGCCCCCCCACACAGTTTCACCATCATCCCTTATTTAATGAAGGTGTTTTCAGTATTTTCTTCTCCAAATGCACCAGATGAAACAGGAGGAAAGGAATGACATAAATGATGATAGTTTAATCAAGTAGTGGTTATAGTAGCGTTTATCAGAGTTTACATCAAGTGTAATTTTGACAAATATAACTCAATGACTTAGCATTTTAATGAAAATAAAAACATATACATGACAGTTTAAGTAGTGGACACACCCTGTACTTTGTAATTTAGTATAAAATATTTGAAATAACTGCATCTTTGGGGAGAGCTGCAACACTCCTGAATCATTTTAGAAGATTTCATGATGTTCAAGCAAGCATTTAAGAAAAAACTTTTGCTCAAACATATACCTTCAGCCATTAAGTCTTTAAAAGAATAAAGACCTCACTTTACTTTCAATTTTATTTTTTTAGTTTAATCTATGTACTTAAACCCCAAAAAGTTTAGAAAAAAAAAATAGTATAACAACCAGAAATAAAAATGAAGTTCTCTTAGCGACTGTCCAACAAAACATTATTTATATTATCCATAATACTGAATACAGAGCACACTTTGGATGGTTCTGATAAGGTTAACTAAAAAAATGAGATTTCAGTGATCACTTCAAGTAGGTCAGAATGGTACACTCCCAAAGCAGAGTTAAAGAAATGTGGGTCATAAGAGCCAAATGTACACATAGTAGATGTTTCCAACAGTACCCTCAGTACCATTTTCAGCCTCATGGTAGCACAGTGCACTGCACAAAGTGAACAATGGGCAAACTTCTACTGCTTTATGTATGATGCACCCATATTGTGCAAGGCCTAGAATACCAGGCATCCTAAAAACAAACCACTGAGATAATATTCGGATAGCAATAAATGCCAGTTACCAAGTCTGCCATGATGTTTTGTCCTGATGTAACTCAAAGAACGTTTCAATGGACAATCACTAAGACAGCTTTGTGTGATATTAAGTGCTTAATCTGAGTGATATTCCTCAGATCGTAACATGAATATTTAAAAATGTCAGCAACTGGTCCTTAATTATTAATCATCAAGGATCACTCTGACATTCTGCATTTTAAATAACAAATCCAATTTGTTACGCTACGGAACATACAGAGTGGCAAAAGAGAAGGAGATTAATCTCAAAAAACAACCTGTAGCCGCATGGCCTCCTTCCTTGGAGATGTTAAACTTCAAATGATTGCAGGATACTGATGACATCTAATCTCTAAATCATCCACCAGAGAAATCACACTTGCCATTTGGTAAAAGCTGGGTATTATTAGTGTAGTAATAGTAACATGGCCGTCCCCTTCTACTAAGATCATCTAGGGTATCATAAAACACAGTAAACAACACTGGACACCCAAGTTCAAGCCAGCTGATACTTCACTCTGCAGAGGAAAAGAGCTAGAAGTACTAAGTTTTAATACAACACTCTAGAAACTATAAAAAAGTGGCAGGAAACCTAGTTAAAAACAGTAGAGGAAAGACCAATGGATGAACAAGTGTGCTCAATCAAGATGCCAAAGTCAGTAATGTCAAAGGCTGGAAAGATATTAAGTAGGATCAGCAGATAAATACCTTTGTGTTGACAGACTCACTGTAAAAGAGTATGAAAAAAACTGAGTGCTATGGATCTGACAGTCTATTAACCATTACATACAATTCAAGCTGTTTGCTTACTACCTTCTTAAAACTCAAGAGATTGGATATAAATTATCAAAATAACAGATGTTGAAAGGTTTCCTAAGTATGTTAATAATTAAAACCATTTTAGAAAGAGATGGAATGATACCTCACCTTTACAGATATCTTCAAAAACTGACAAGTAGCTAAACACAGTATATCTATGCAGAATATAATCTACTTGGAAGACAGGTCCAGTCTACAAGCTGTCAGGCATATACCTGGAATTGTGGAAATTAACTCATAATGACTGGGGACCTGAAACCTACTCAAAGTTCTTTGATACAAAACAGTCAGCAGGCATGGTCACTCTCAAACTTGTTGAGCAGAAAATGAGATGCTGACACACTACCGAGGTATAAGATTTGAACTGGTAGACAGACAGACTGGAATGTACCACCTACTAAATACCCTCAAGTTATGGTTACCATATTCGTCCTCTTAGGTTGAAGAGCATAAAAAAAAAAAAAAAAGGTCTTTATATAGGACTAAAACTAAAGACCTTTTTTTTTTGCTCTTTAGCCTAAGAGGATGAAATAATAAGTGCTGCTAGCAGCACTTATTTTTTTCATCCTCTTTCTACTCTCAGTTGAAGAGCAAAAAAAAAAAAGGACCGTGTATGGGGATTTTTGACTGGCTCGTATAATGGTATATGAGCCAATCAAAAACACGCACAGCAGACCCTCTTCTGTTCAATGCGGAACATCAAGCAGTTCCACATTGAACAGAGCTTTGCTTTTTGATTGGCTCATATACCGGTATATGAGCCAATCAAAAAAAAAAACAAAGCGGAGAAAAAACTCTGAAATTGGGATATCTGCTTTTTGAAAATTCTGCGATTTGCCCGGGTTTTAAAACCTGGACAAATCACAGAATTTTCAAAAACAGCCTGGACAGGAGCCTGAGAAAGAGGACGCATCCAGGGAAACCCGGACGTATGGTAACCTTACCTCAAGTGCATGGCTGGTGAGCTTACTGTGCTGATGTCCTTACAGGAACATTACCTTTTTATAAGAGATCATGGCTTGATAAATTAAAATAGTTTTCTTCCAGTTCCAGACTGTTACTCCATAAAGAGAGACCAGAAAAACAGTTTACAAAGGAACAGGGGGAGGGCATATGTGTGACTCCCAAATATGCAAAGTCCAGAAGGTTTTGGATTTTTGCTTGGAAGTGTATTTTTATACTCCAAGAAGACCACAGAATGTTTCCTCATGTACAAAGCAAATGTTGGAAATGTAATGGGGAAGAAAGAGGTAGCTGGTAAAAAGAAGTTATGTACCTACCATAATGTTCCATGTCTGTTGTCCTTCATCTTGGCTTCCTTCTTGCTGGTTGGGTGCTTTTTACTGGCTCGAGGCTACCCCTTATCCCAACATGCCTAGCGGCAGCTACCCAGATTTTGTTTGTAATAGCCCACACTAGACATATGTAGTAAGAAAAACTATTTTTTAACTACGCTCTTACACCGAGGTAGGAAGGAAAGAAGAAAGGACAAAGTATGGTTTACCAACCTGATATGTCAGCAGGAAACTCAACCAGTGTAACCAATAAAGAACTCTTCTCGAACCTCCAGGAAGGGGAAAGGAGGGGAGGACGCAAGAAGGAAGGCAAGATGAAGGACAAAAAACATGGAAAGTTACGGTAGGTACATAACTTCTTTGTTATGTTGTTCCATCTCGCCTTCGTTCTTGCTGGTTGAGACCGCATATCCCCAGCACCTGGATCTCGGTTGGCTTACTGGAACAAACTCTTCAGGACCGTGGAACCAAAGGATGCCCTATTCCGGGAGACCACATCCACTTTGTAATGGGATATAAAGGTATGAGAATTTGCCCATGTTGCTGCTGCACAGATTGAAACTAAAGGCAATTTAGCTTGGAAGGCAACAGAGGTGGCTAAAGCCTTGGTTGAATGCCCTCTGGGTCTTCCTGGAAGCGTCTTTTTACGCAAACCATATGAATACGTGATTGTGTCTGAGCCATTTTGATAAAGTCACTTTAGAAACTGGATAACCTTGCTTATTGTCAGCAAAGGATATGAACAATTGGTCTGATTTTCTGAGGTCTTTGGTCCTATGTAAATAAAAATGTAACGGTCTATGAACATCCAGTTGCTATAATCTATACTTTGCCTTGTTGCCATAACTGGGAAAGAAAACAAGAAGCTCAATGGACTGTTTTAAGTTATACTTAGAACAAATCTTTGGCAAGAAAGAAGGATTGGTCCTTCGAGCGACTCTATCTTTGTGAAAAATGAGATACAGCAAGTGAATAGTCAAAGCATGTAATTCAGAAACCTGTCTAGCTGAGGTTATAGCAAACAAGAAGACGGTTTTCCAAGATAGAAACTTCAAGGGGTAAGATACTGCTGGTTCAAAAGGGGGCAGAATCACTGAAGCTAAAACCAAGTTTAGGTTCCGGGGGGGGGTTCTCTTACCGGGGGCCGTAAAAGTGTTGTACCCCATTAGAATGCTCTGCACAACTTATGAGACATAATGTTTGAACCCAAGTCTCCTACATGAAAATTGGAGATGGCAGCCAGTTGGACCCTAACAGTAGCTGCAGCTGCCCCTTTTTCGAAGATTCCGGCCAGAAAGTCAAGACTCTTGTGAACAGGAGCCGTAAAATGATCAATGTTATTACTTTTGGCCCAGTAACAGAACATTTTCCATTTGCTAGTATAAATCCACCTAGAAGTGGGCTTGTGGGAGGACACTAGTATGTGTTGTACAGCAGGGGAAATGTTTGGGAGCCTGGATAAGACTGGAAGTATTGTAACCAAGCAGTCAGCTTGAGAGTTTGAAGGGATGGGTGAAGTCCACCTGACTGATGCGTCAGGAGGTCCGGAACTGGGTCCAATATCCAAGGCTCCAGTTGAAGGTGATGGCAAAGAAATGGAAACCATATCTGATGACGCAAATAAGGAGCAATGAGGATGAGTTTGCAACCCAATGATTTTGCTTTCTGAAGTACCTTTGGAATGGGAGAGAAGGATGGGAAGGCATATAGTAGTCCCGGAGGTCAATCGTGAACAAGTGCTTCCCTAGGTGACTGTCCCAGAGGGGGAACTAGGGCAACGTAGCTGCTGCATTTGTTGTTTAAGGGAGTGTCAAAAAGATCACAGCATGGCTGGCCCCATTTGCGGAAAATCAAGTCCGCAACTTCTTGCTTCAAGAACCACTCATTAGGCATGAGGATAGCCCTGCTGAGCCTGTCCACTATCATGTTGGATTTTCCGGGAATGTGCATTCCAGTCAGAAGACATTGGGAAGACATCGCCCACTGCCATACTCAAAGTGCCTCCCGACACAAGGGGTAAGATCTGGTTCCACCCTGCTTGTTGATGTACCATACCACTGACATATTGTCTGTCTAGACTGCAATGGTCCCTGTAGGTAGAGAGTCTTGAAGTGCTTGCAACGCCAGAAGCACCACTCTCATCTCTAGAATATTGATGTGCAAATGGTACTAGTGAGGTTGCCACGTTCCTTGGACAGTCTGTCCCAGGTAATACCCCCCCCCCAATCTGGGAAGCATCCGTGGTCACTGTGGCTACCAGATGTGGGTCTAGAAAGGGTCTGCCCAAATTCACCTGGGGAGACCAGCCACCATAGTAGGTCCTTTTTGCAAGATTCCATGATCAAGATCATGTGTGACATTGGCAATTCCTGGAAAGACTACTGAGCGAAAATAAGTCACTGTAGAATCCGCATGTGAAAACATGCTAAAGGAACTAGCGTAATAGCTGCAGCCATTGAACCCAGTACTTGTAAGACTTGTCTTGCCTGAACTCTCATCTTGTTTATGAGAAACGAAACTTGTTGACAAATGGCTGACACCCTGTCTAGAGGCAGTTTTGCTATCATGCATCTTGTATCCAAGTCTGCCCCTATAAAGGTAACAGAGTGACAAGACAACAAGGAAGATTTTTCGTAGTTTATTGTGATGCCTAACAGGAAACAAGTTTGCCTCAGGTGAGCCGTGACCACTGCCATACATTTGGTAAACACCCTGGGGGCTGTGGTGAGACCAAAGGGCAGGGTCCTGAATTGATAATGACTGGCTCCCAGCCGGAAGCGTAAGAATCTCCTGGATTGCCTGTCCATTTTTATGCAGTAGTACACGTCCTGAAGATCTATAGAGCACATCCAATTGTCCTGACCCAAGAAGGGAAGAATGGACTGCAGTGTCACTATCTGGAGCTTTGTTTTTTTTTACCGATTGGTTTGGCTTGCTGAGATCCAAGGTTGATCTCCAGTCCCCTGTCATTTTTGGAACTAAAATGAACCTTGAGTAAGTTCCAGATCTGATTTGGTCTGCGGGGACTTCCTGGATAGCTCTTTTTTCTAGCAATCTTTGAACCTCTAGGATTGCCTGATCCCAAAGACTGGGAAGAACGTCTGGGATAGAACGTTTGTCTTTTGAGGGGGAGTGAGAAAAGGGAATTTTGTAACCCCTGGATATTATCAACAGTACCCATGTTTCTCTCATGATAGATTGCCAGGCTGCTGGGTACAGTGATAGTCTGCCCCTGACTGCTTCCAGAGGTGGACAGCCGGGCCTCCCTTCAGAAGTACTGGAAGGGCCTAGCAGAGAAAGTATCTCTGTTGCCCTGCTGTTACGGACCCCCTCTGCCACAAGGGCGGCATCTTCCATTATTGTTTCCCCCTCTGCCCCTGGAGGAAAAGTCACCACTTGTGTCAGGCGAATATCCCTGGGATTTTCGGAACCAAATTTTTCCACTCTTTTGATCCTTACAATAGGGTCTAGATGAAGTGGAAAAATGGACCCCCTATGGCAGAGAGAGTCTTGCCATCCTGTTTACACCTGATGAGAGTTTCTTTTACCTGAGGCCCAAACAAGGACGAGCCATCAAAGGGGATGTTGGTAAATTAAGACTTAAAGGGTTCCACAAATTGACAAAGGCGCATCCAGGAGTGTATGCATAAAGCTACTCCGGTACCTGCTGCCCTACTCGCTCCATCTGCCGCATAAGAAATGAGTCTTATGGAGGAGTTTACCACAGAGGTCAAGGTTGCAAGCTGGAAAGCTGCCCTGTTCGCAACTCCCTCTGCTGTAGGATCTTGCAGGGTATCTCCCAGCTCCTTCAGGAGATCCCTCTGAAGTCGAGTGAAATGTGACAAGTAATTCAGCGATCTGAGCGTAAAAGTCGCTGAAGAAAACATACGCCTCCCATACCTGTCCATCGTATGAGACTCTCTGTTCGGCAGATGGACAGATGAAGAAGTTTCCTCAAGTTCCTTCTTGGTGGCTGCTGCCTCCACCATGGCATCAACAGGGACTCCCTTGGAGAGAAAAGACTTATCTTCTGGAGCTGTAATAAATTTGTTAGGTCTCCTCGGAACAGGTTACATGGTCTCTGGAGAGCTCCAAGCCTTTCGACTCACTGCAGACAAAAGTGGGTTGAAAGGCGGAGACACCCAAGAGGTGGAGGGCCAGGAACCAAATGTGTCCAGGTATATGAACTCGTCCTCAGAAGGGGCTAGGGACTTCCAGCCACCCCTCTAAGGATTTCCAGGATGTCTGAAAAGGAGACATCCTCAGAGGGGGACTGTGGGGACCCTTCCGACTCATCCAAGTCTGCATCCGAAGTGATAGACTCAGGGGAGTCTAGATGCTTCCTCTTACACCTCTTCTTCCAAGGGACCTCCTCTGAATGTTCGGGGGAGGTTTTCGGAAGAAATGGGGTCACCCAGTGGGGTGTCCTGGGGCACAGGTTCCCTACACTTTGCATGAGGAGGGACAAAGGCAGGCAGAGGCACCGAGGGAGAAGGAGCCAATGGAGCTGAGGGTGGAGCAGTCTCCGGAGACAGCATGCGCCTCATCACCTCGAAGGCACCACGGTCCCAAGTCGAAGGAGTCTCTGGCTCCGAACAGCCCAGAGATCTCCTTTGAACCAGGAGCGAAGGCTCCGCGGCTGATGTAGGAGCCGAGCTCACCTGCACCAAAGCGGGTCGGGCAAGGGTCCGATGCTACTTCCCCCCTCGGAGCCGAAGAGAGAGCTTTGGCGTCCAGACCCTTCGACAGACTGAGACATCGAGGTGATCGAAGCGGCTGGTGAAACGGATAAGGAAGAAGAAAACAGATCCGACGGTTCCAACACCACGACCTCCATGCACTCCGGCTCCGAGCTCAAGAGAATCAGAGGAGGCATTGATGGAGAAGCTGGGAGGGCCAAAGGAGCCAAATCTTTACGGGCTGGGCTCGAGAGTAATTTAGCAAGTGCCTGTGACTTGAGGAGCTTGTTGACCACTCTTTCCACATCGTGATCCGAATGTCTGGAGGACCGGCCGGTGTGTGAAGAGGACCGGTGACTGCCCGCTCCAGGTTGCAGCAAGGGAGATTGTGGAGCAGAACATACCGGCTCCAAAGAATGAGACCTTGATCTCTTATGGATCCGAACCAGCTCCGAAGAAACAGATGGAGCCGCCGGAGACTTAGCTTTGTTGGAGCCAATGCTGGGGTCCGAAAGAGTTAAAGGCTTCTCAGGAATTTTTTTCTGTTCTGAGCTCGGAACCGTTGGCTTGGAGTGTTTCTCGGACACTTTGGCTAGTTGTGGACCCTGAGACAAGGCACTTGAGGGTTCTTCAGGAGACCATGTAAAATAAGCTTATTTTTTCTTTCCTGCAGGACTCTGGAACTGAAAGCATGACAGATCGAGCAAGAGTCTTGCAGGTGAACAGCTGCTAAACAATAAACGCAACTCGTGTGCCCCTCCGTTAGGGATATCTTTTGACAACACTAGTCGCATTTTAGACTCTTTAGACATAACGGGCACTAATCAGGAAAAAGTTTCCACAGAGAAAAACAGAGAACTATCACTCACAGCCTACAACAAGTAGACACAAACAGGCTGATAACCACAAAGGAAAAAAAAACTTAAAATTCTTTTCTTTTTTTTTTTTTGAAAAGGAGGAGGAGGAAACGGGAGAGCCTCTAACTTAAACGACAACTCCCCCGATGGGAGAGCCTCTAACTTAAATGGCAATCACAGAGAAGGAGTGAGGAAAGGGAAGAACCCTCTAACTTAAATGGGCTCTAAGGGGAAAGCAGGCTTGAAAGAAAAAATGACAGCCAAAAACACCACAAAGAGCAGAGAAAGGGGTCGTTAGACTAACGAAGAAAGAAGCACACTCTAACGAGTCAATATAACCAGTACATTTAACAAAAATTAGCAAGTAACTAGAAAAAACAAAGTACTTAGCCTGAGCCAGTATGGAGCAATCTCGACGCTGCAAGCGTCAAACAAGATCTGGGTAGCTGCCGCTAGGCATGTTGGGATAAGGGGTAGCTTCGACCCAGTAATAAGCTCTTGAGCTATTTATATCAGCCGAGTTGGAGCCGAGGATCAGCTCCAAATCCAAACAGCAAGAACAAAGGCAAGATGGGATAACATAACATCATATGTTTTGGAAATATAATGAACTATCAGATTTAAAAAATTCCCTATTGAGTACTCTGTCAAAAATATTGGGGGAGCAAATAGATGTAATTAATGAAATGATTCTTTTCAGCTGGGATATAGGATCTGAATTGCCTAAACATAGTAAGACCTTATAAAATTTAACGCTATTGTCTGCCAAAAAAGCAATTACCAAAAATTAGAAATCAAAATCTAAACCAAAACTTAGAAATCAAAATCTAAACCAACTCTATTGGAAGTACTAAATATTGTAAAAGCGACAAAATAACTCGAAGAGGGATCTTTAGAAAAGGGAAAAAACAAATGACATTAAAATAAATAGAATTTGTGGAAACTGCATACAGAACAATGTTCAGGAGAAGGAGTGAGATTTAACCGAAGGCAGAAATTGAGTGTTCATGTAATGGTGGACTGAAAAACTGTTATTAAGAATGAAAACATGCATAATGTGTGTAAATGGAAAACGTGTTAAAATGGTTTATTTTCTTTTCTATTAATGTATGTGTGCCTGACCTGCCTTAAATAATTATAGGCCAATATGTTTCACCTGTGAGAACAGAGCTCAAAATCAAAGCATGGTTCACGGTCCCCAAGTAGAACAGGATGTAGCTGAGATGGAGCCAGTCTGTTTACAACAGAAGACAGTGACAGGTTATAGTCAGAGTCTGGTGCGTTTTATTTAGTTTGAATTTGTTAAATTAAAGCTATGTACTCACCATAACTATTCATCTGTGTTGTCCATTTTCAGTCTTCCTCAACATGGGTTTATGGGGATCCAACTCAGCCACATATCTCAGACTTAGGGATCCAACTCTAGAGCTCCTCCCTCTACCCATAATGCCCCAGCTAGCCTACAATATCTCAAATTGAGTTTGCTGCCTTATATATCCCAAGACAGAGTAGGAAGAAGGAAAGTAGCAGTTAGCCAGTGCTCAGACCTGGAACTAAAACATTGCAAAAGGTCCATGACATCCCTACAGAAGATAACAGAAAGGGGGAAGGAGGATAGGGAGCTTGAGGAAGAATGAAAATGGAAAACATGGATGCATAGTTATGGTGAGTACACAACTTTAATACCCGATGTTGTCCTTTCCATTCTTCCTCAACATATGGGACAGGAGTCCCCAGCTACATGAATCCTGGGTGGCTCTCATGCAAGGATATTCTGCAGAACTGCCAAGCCAAAAGCATCTCTGTTGCTAGAAGTCAAATCTAGTTTATATAACAAAGCTATGAGCCATGGACCAGGTAGCTGCTGTGTAAATGTCATCAATAGAAATTTCAAACCAAAAGGCACAAGAAGTGGCCATGAATATAGCTGAATGAGCCATACGAGGCTTTGATAAGGAGAGCCCTTGCTAAATATATACAAAATAAATGCAATCAATAATCCATTATGTCAAGGTAACTTTAGAGACCAAAGATCCCAGTCTGTTTGGTGAGAAACAAACTGGTCAGTTTTCCTGAGACCCTTAGTCTTGTGTAGATAAAAACTCACTTGGCTATGTACATCTAAAAGATGTAATATGTACTCTCCCTTATTTGGAAAATTAGAGAAGACGACAGGCAGATGAATTGTTTGATTGATATTGGATTCAGACGCTACTTTTGGTAAGAAAGATGGACTGATTCAAAGTAACTCTGTCTTTGTGAAAAGCAATGTAAGGGGATTTTGATGATAGAGCATGGAGTTTGGAAATTCTCCTCACAGAAGTAATTACTACTAGGAATGCTATTTTCCAGTTCAAAAATTTTGTATCATTTTTAGCTGAAGGTTCCAAAGGTTGCTGTATCAACCCCTGAAGCACTACAGTCAAATCCTATGGAGGAGATGGATCTTTCACTGGAGGCTTAAGTAAAAAGGTGCCTTCTAGAAAGGCCCTGTGCAATTTAGAAAAAGCTATGGAAGAAGCTTTTTCTCCCGAATGAAAAAAATGATATGATAGCCAACTGAACTTTGACTGTGGAGAAAATAGCATATTCTTGAAAAACAGAAGCTAAGAATTCTAGAAGTTAAGAAAAAGCAGTGTAGGGATCAATTTCTTTAGTAAGAGTCCAAACTGGGAATTGTTTCCATTTATTCGTATAGATTTTCCTTGTAAAAGCTTTCTGGGAAGATAAAGGTATGTGTCTAGCAGGGGAGGAAAGTCTGGGCTGTCTAGCTGTTCTGGGAACTGGAGAAACCATGTGGTTAGTTTGAGGCTCAGAATATTGGGATGTTTTATCCCTAAGGGATGCGAGATGAGGTCTAGAGTGGGGTCCAGTATCCATGGTAGGGGAAACACACTTGGTAAGGCCAAAAGGAAACAATGAGGATAACTGAGCTCTTCAACCAATGTGCTTTCTGTAAGAATTATGGAATCAGAGGGAATAGGGGATAGGCGTAAAGTAGACCAGAGGGCCAAACATGGACTAGAACATGTCTTGGTGAATCCCCCTGGGGTGGGGTGAGCAGCAGAGCAAAAAAAAAAACTACTGCACTTGCTGTTGTAGGAAGATACAAAGACATCACAGCAAGGTTGGCCCCAATGATGGAAAATCTTCTACGCCACTAACTGACTGAGAGACCACTCGTGAGGTAATAAAATGGACCTGCTGAGTTTGTCTGCTAGTATGCTGGATTTCCCCAGAATGTGCATTGCGATTAGAAAGCAGATGGAGGAGATTGCTCAATGTCACACTCTCACTGGCTCTTGACAGATGGGATAAGACTGAGTTCCTCCTTGTTTGCTGATGTACCAGACCACAGACTTATAGGTTTGGATCACAATAGTCCCCAGAGGGAGAACATCCTGAAAGGCCTGCCATGCTAATAAGACTGCTTTCATCTCCAGAACACTGATGTGTGAATCGGTCTCTTGGGGGGACCATGTGCCTTGGATCATTCATCCCAAGAAATGCCCCCCTGCCCCAAGTGGGAGGCATTCCTGGTCACTATGGCCACTGGAGGAGACTGAATGAAAGGACGCCCACGTTAATGTCATCTGACTGGATCCACCAGCGAAGATGATTTCTGCATACCTGAGTAAGCCTGGCTGGGAAGGATACAGGATGTTGCAGAATAGACCACTGAACAGCTAGAGTCTAGTGCAGAACACACACACAGAAACATGCCATAGGAATTAAGACTACGGCAAATGCTATCGAACCTAGAGCCTGAAAGACAAGTCTGGCTGGAGGAGCAAGGTGAACAAGGATTTGCTGTACCTGAAACTTGACTGTATTTATATGATGTGCAGACAGAGCAGCAATCTGACTTACTGTGTTCAACTGTTCACCAATAAACTCCATGCACTGTATTGGAAGTAGATTTGATTTGGAGATGTTGACTGTAATACCTAGTGTTTGACAAAGTTGGAGCAAATAGTCCCTGGACTGTACTAAGAGATACCTTGTTGGGGCAGTGAGGAGCCATTCATCTAAATATGGAAACACTCAGAGTCCCAGCAGTCTCAGGTGAGCTGCTACCACTGCCATACACTAGGTAAACAACCTGGTGGCTGTGTGACACCAAAGGGCAGGGCTCTAAACTGATACTGACTGGCTCCCAAATGAAAGTGCAGATATCTTCAGGAGAGTCTGTTCATCTTGATGTGATAATATGCATCCTGAAGATCATCCTTGCACAAAAAAGGGCAGGATGGAATGAACGGTGACCATTCTGAACTTTGACTTCTTAACAAATGGGCTAAGACTGCTCAGACCCAAAATTGGTCTCAGGTCTCCTGCCTTCTATGGCATTAAAGAGAACCTTGAGTAAGTTGCAAATCCTCTTTGGTCTCGTGGGACCTTCTGGATGACTCTTTTGTCCAGTAGCTTTGAATCTCTTGAGCTGTAGCTTGTCTCTGACTGGATGGGATGTCGGGAAACTTTCTTCTTTTGGGAGAAGCATCTGGAAAAATGGTATGAAATAACTTGTGAATATTATTTTCAGCACCCAATAATCTTTTGTTATAAGAGCCCAGGCTTCTGGGTGTAAGGACAAGCACCCCCCTGTCTGCCTCAACAGGTGAGCAGTTGGGCAACTATTCAAGAGCGAAGAAAGGGTCTATCCAGAAAAGAATCATGGAAACCCTGTTTTGTTTTGGACCTTCTCTGCTGTAAGGATGGTGTCTTCTATTAGAACTCCCCCTTGACCCCTGGAGGAGTTGGCCCTGTGAGAGTCCTGGACAGAACCCTGGGATTTCTGGAACCACATTTTCTTGCCTCCTCTCTGATTTCAAGAAAAAGATCGTTAAGGGGTAGAAGAGTGAATTCCTACAGCAAACAGGGTCTTTCCCAGCGTATCTTTAGCAGAGGAGCCAAACACGGTTGTTCCATCAAAATGAGCACTGATGAAAGAAGACTTGAAAGACACCTTAAAGTTGCATAGTCGCATCCAGGCATGTCACCACATGGCAATCCCTGAACCGGCAGCCTGTGAGGTACCCTTTGCAGCATAGGATATTAACCTCATGGACACATTGAAAATGGATAACAGAGTGGCCAGTTGTGAGGATGATCTTTTAAACTCTTCCACAGAAGTGGACTCGGAGATAAAGAGAGATTTGGAGAGCTCCTTGGTCAGATCTGTCTGCAGCCTTGTAAAGTGCTCAAAATAATTCAGGGACCACAGAGCAAAGGTCACTGAAGCTAATATGTGCTTTCCAAATCTGTCCAACGCCTTTGACTCTTAACAATGGGGATGGACAGAGGAGCTCTGCTCAGCTAGCTCCTTTTTTTGTTCCAATGGGGTCTATCGTTTGGTGTTGCCAAAATATTACCTGGGCGATGAAGAATTGGTTTGATAGAGTCCAGTTCTTTCCATGTCCAGTGAAAGACAAGGCCAATAAGCTCATCAGCCAGGGGAGTCACCCAAAATGTAGATGGGCTGGAACCAAAAGCTTCCAGAAATACTGACTCCTCTGGGGGGGGGGGGTATCTGAGGACCATCCACTTTTCTGCTTATCAATCTCTAGAATGTCTCCAAATGAGATGTTATCAGGTGGAGATCTGAGGGACCCTTCACTTTAGTTGAAGTCAGCATCCTCAGTGAGCAATTCCATAGGGAAATCTATCTGCCTCCTTTTGCAAGTTCTTTTATGGGTAACCTCCTCAGTGGGATGCTCTGGGAAGGAACCCAAATAGAGGGGAAGCTCCTCTAAAGAAACTGTCTCGATGCTAGTTGGCACTGGCTGTCCCTGTGCAGTAGTTCTGATGGAATCAGAGCTTGCACCTCCTGGGGGAATAGCAGTAGGATCCAAGAAAAAGAGAAGTCAGATCTCTTGGATGAGAGAAAACAGTCTCCACTACCTCGAAGGCAGACAAGGAGAAACCGAAGCTTCTGAAGCAGCCAAGCCTCAACCCTGTCCCAAATCGTGCCTCAAGGAGGGAGCCAGACCTGAGCCGCAAGGATGACTCTGACAACATGGCACTACATTCCAGTCCGCTGGATCTGAAGCACATGCTTTGGTCCCATGACTCATCCTGATCCAAGGCAACAGGAGCAGAACCAGTCAGGGAAACTATTGGAGTCAAAGACCTAACCATCTTTGGCACCGCCTTTCTCAGGACTCTCACATCTAAGAGCTCTGAATCCATGGGATGGATTGGAGAAGGAGATATTACTATATCCCGAAGTGGAATGGAGGCACAAGGATCCACTGTGAGACACAACCAGAATAACCCTCATCTGAATCTGAGCTCTGAGGAACTTCCTCATTACCCTACAACTTTGGCCTTGGAAAGACTTCTGGAGGACTTAACAGATTAGGTAGTGGACTATGGCCTAGAGTGTTTCCTTGATGGGGTTTTATAAAAGGGGGGAATGCAGCCAAGATGACACTGGATCCATCACAAACTCAGGTGAGTGAGTTCTAGGAAACTTTGAAGCACCAGTGGCCAGATTGGAAGTTTTTGAATCCAAAACCTGTTTTGGAGATCTACTTCATACAATAATCAGATCTGAGGGTTTAGAATCTGAAAGTTTATTTTTTGGATCCGAGGAAGTAGGATCTGAAGATCTTTGAGCCGAAAGACCAACAACAATGGCATCTACCAATCCCCATGGGTGCCAGTTAACCAAGAGTTTACTGTATTATATACAAAGTGAATGTGAGGAAATTAGATACTGCCAGCCCAGCTAGATGGAATTTTGTAAATAATTATAAGTCATTGGTGAATATCAAAATAATTTATATAAGACGGTTGTGTTACAAATGTATTAGAACTGTATGTCATGTGTCTACCAAACTGCTTGTACAGACGTGTATGTTGAAAAGGTATTTTTAAAATACTTGTTTTTAAAATGCATCCACTGTGTGTCCTACTGGAAGACAACAGAAATGTACATGTACTATTGTAATTGTTTAAATGTACATATTTTAACAGTGGAAACTGGAATACAGGAGATTAACTTCAGTAAAGCAAACTTCAGAAAAATAACTGAAATCAAATTACTTTAAGGATTGGCCATAAAAGATAGTATCTTTCAGTTTTCAGTGCAGCAAGAGAGACACTGTCTGTACTAGGAAACCTAATGTGTTATCTTTAGGGTGAACTAATTACTAGTCTTGAAAGCATGAAGGAATGCAAATGTTTTGTGACTTCCAGCATCTGCCAGAGATCTGAGGAGAAGACCTTGTTTGTATATATTTGCAGACAGATGCTAAATACTACCAGCTTCAGCAATGGTTGCTTTGCCTGGGAACTAGGGTCAGATGACAATAAGTGATTTCATTCTGCAAGCTATCCCACCAGTAATATTTTGATATTACTTTGAGAAGTCTCTCAGTGAGACAGAGCATTCTGCATTCTGTCTTGGACCTGACAACAACTAGAAGATCCATTCACCACATCTGTCTTGCTCTATTAGTAAGTTCTTAAGTTATAGTAATTCTGTTAGATACAGTCAGGATATAGTGAAGTTTAGTTTAGATATTTTTTTATTTATCTGAGACTATCCTGCAATGTTGTTTTAAATATTTCCTGTGGTTCAGAACTCTGTCAAATATATATTTAGTATTGTCTTATTCTTTTATTATTATTAAATATATTTAAACCTTTCATTGTGGCTGATCTGTGTAGAGATATTTAACTTTTGGGAGTACTTGCATATTTATTTGGTGACACTGTGTGGGACACTCCTAATTGCCTTCCTCTTGGTCAAACTGCCATTTGTGTTATTGTTAATATTGCACAGTAAGATTGGGCACTCTTTGTTAAGGGCTTTAAAAATGCTTATAAGGAGTTGACTGGTGGCAGTGGAAACTATTTTATTGTCTGGGCAGAAGGGGGCATAGCTAGTAAACCTGTGCCAGCCTTTCCCAGGTGTGTGTGTGTGTGTGTGTGTGTGTGCATGTGCATGTGAAAATCAAACATGAAAGAGTGTGTGTGTGTGTGTCAGCTAATTGGGCAGGGACATGAAGCACTGGTTGGACAGAGAGGGTGCTGGAGGTCTTGGCCTGGTCACTCAGCTGAGATCTCAACTCTATAGCTGTGCCAATGGGGAGTCCTACTGGGGATCTGGAGAAAGAGGGGGAACCAACCCCAGATTGACTCTGGTCTCTGTGTGCTCTTAAGGGAAATTGCACTTGATGCAGAGAGTTGCATCTGAAAATTCTGAGAGAGTACCTGTTATCCTCACAGGGAACTTCCTCCACTGTTGCCAGTGGTGAGGATTGAGGCATCTTGATTACTGGTCTATTGGTGGGGCAACACATGTTGGCTGGCAGTGGTGGGATCACCACATCACATAATGGGGTTCAGTGGTGGGGATAATGAACTCCAGTAGCCTGTAAACAGTGGTCACTAAAGAAGATGTCTGTAGTCTCAAGCAGCCACCCAGTAGACAGAGTTTCATATCATGATAGTTTTACTTATTTTTTGTTAGTTTAGTTAGTCAGGGAGAGCAGGCAAGGATGTCAGCAAAGGATTATGGCAAGCTGACAAGGAGCCAGTTGGCTGAGATGTGCCAAGCCAAAGGACTGGTGCATGCCAACCTGATTGAAGCGGAAATGATTGCAGCCTTAGCCAAAGCTGCATCACACACCAGCAACCAGGAAGAAAGCCAGACTGGCCTTTGGGATGTACAACTCTTAGAAAATTGACAGTTCAACTTTGTCTCAGAGGACTTAAAAATCTGTTTGGAGTTGAAGAGACTTGAACTGAAGGCCAAATGGTTGGAACTAGAATCAGCAGAGAGACTGCAGCATTTGAAGGCTGAAGAAAAGGAGAAACATATGGCATTAGAATCAGCAGAGAGACTGAGACATCTGGAAGCTGATATAAATTAGAGGTAGAGGCAACACGAAAAGGAAATGCTGACTCTTCGCCAGGGTCATGGAGGTAATGGGGAAGGGAATAATTGAACCCCAGAAGCAATAAAGCTCAGTAAATTTCTTCCACAATTTACAGAGGGTGATAATTTTGATAGTTTTATTCATATGTTTGAAAGGGTATGCAAACAGTATAATGTTGACCAAGGGCTTTGGGTACGGTTCCTGACCCCCTTACCCCATGGTAAAGCTGTAACTGCTGTTTCTAAATTGTCTGATGCGGATTGATTAAATTATAATACAGTTAAAAATTGTCTGAGTGTTTTAAGTTAACACCTGAAGCTTTCAGAAAAAAGTTTTGTGAGCATAGGCGCAAGGAAGATTAAAGTGTTTGTGAATATATTGCTGAACTAAGCACTTATTTTCATAGGTGGGTGTTTGGGTGTCAGATCACCATTTTTGAAAGGCTGGCAGACTTTTTGGTTAAGGAACATGCCCTTAGTACTTTGCCTGAGGACATGAGAATCTGGTTGGCAGAGAGGGAATGCAATACCGCAGATGAGTTAAGGAAAATGGAGACCTATACCTACCAATCAGGGCATCACTGCACAGGAAAGGGATACCCATCGCTACACATAGGTATAAGGGAACCCTGATGGGCAGCCTAAACTGCCCCAACAGAGTCTGCCAATAGCAGGGGAAGCCACTAGCCCAGGTACACATCCAGTACCAAGGGTAAAATATTTTAAAGGCAACCAGTGGGGCCATGTAGCATATAGATGTCCACGGAGGCAAGGTGGAGAACAAAAGGTGGGAGAGCAAGTAAGTGGGAATGACAAAATGCCAGCAGTAAATTGCCTCGAGACAACAAGGGTACCAAACTACCACAAGAGGTTATATCCTATCTTAGTGGATGGAAAAGAGGCCACTGATAAGAGATACACAGCCTCTAACCTAACCATTGTAAAGCCTACAATGGTTACAGAGAAGCACTACTTGCTTGGGCAGTCTACTCTAGTCAGATCTTTAGGAGGGACCCCATTCCATATACCTTTGGCTATGGTTCACCTTGACTGGGAGGGTGGAAAAGGAAACAAACAAGTAGGTGTGTTTGAGGCTATCCCTGCAGATGTCCTGATGTGGAATGATTTTGATAATCCAGTACCTTGTGTGCATGCAGTTACACACAGTCAGGCTTGGAGACAAGCATGTGGGTCTGGTAGCCTGGGGGGACCCAGACAGACCGCACCCATGACGCCAGGACTGGTAAGGTGGTCACTTCAGAAATGGAGTTACCCCATAGCAGTGAGACAGAAGGTGAGCCACAGTTGCTGGTGGGTACTGATGTTCCCTTGGACAGAGTGACTGCAAGGGCAGAGGTGAGTAATAGTACCCAGGATGACAGTGAGGCACCTCTGTCAGAAGATACCAGACTTCCCATGGAAGGGGAGCTGTGAAGGGTTCCAAAGAGAGACTTGAGACAGGCTCAGCTCCCAGACCCTACATTACAAGGCTTGAGGGATATGGCCAGGGAAGTGCTTGATTCTCAAGGAAAAGGGGAATCTGTACACTGGGACAAAGGGTTACAGTACAGAGAGTGGACACCTGAGGGTGGGCTAGAGAGTGAGAGAATACAACAGTTGGCAGTGCCCACAGCCTATCATCTGGCACTTCTAGCCATAGCCCATGACATTCCCTTTGCAAGTCATATGGGCATAAAGTGTACAAAAAGACGTATTATGCAGAACTTTTATTAGCTTGGGATTTCCAAGGATGTAACAGAGTACTGCAGGGGGTCCCTATTAATATAAGTGAATGCTTAAAATAGTGAACACTGTTGGATCGACCATTTTAAATCTAAAGCGCAAAATCCCGAACACATGGAACAGCGATTTTTTCCCAGGGAAAAAAAATAACTAGGCCATTATCGGGACTTTGCCATTTCCTCCACTGTGGTACGATCTCGGAGTTGGCATATTTAAGTAGGGGGGTGTGGTGTATTTTTTTTTTTTTTTTTACGGAGCAGAACAATTTTTTTTCCCTGGGAAAAAAATGGCTGTTCCATGTGTTCTGCATTTTGCTGTTTCGATTTTTAAGGGTTGATTATACAGCATTCACTATTTTAAGCGTTTGCTGTTATAAAATAGATCCACTGTAGGACCTGTGAGCAGTGCCAAAAAGTAGGCAAGGCAGGAGACAATGTGAAAGCTCCTTTGATCCCTTTGCCTATGATTCAGGAGCCTTTTCAGAGGGTAGCTATGGATATTGTGGGGCCTCTGAGTACCCCAAGCTCCACGGGGAAGAAGTATATCCTAGTAGCAGTAGATTATGCTACCAGATACCCTGAGGCGGTGGCTCTGTCCTCCATTGAGGCAGAAAAGGTGGCAAATGCTTTGTTAGAGATTTTCACCAGGGTAGGTTTCCCAAAAGAAATACTGACTGACAGAGGTGTCAATTTCATGCCAGACCTACTGGCTTGTCTGTGGGAGAACTGTGGAGTGAAGTACCTAAAGACCACCCCCTACCATCCTCAAACTAATGGTCCGGTGGAGCGGTTAAACTCTACACTAAAGACCATACTACAGGCATTTACAGACCAGTTTAAGAGGGAGTGGGACAAATATTTGCCCCATCTGCTGTTTGCTTATAGAGTGGTGCCCCAGGAATCCACAGGTTTTCACCCTTTGAGTTGCTGTACGGGCACAGGGTGGGGGGACCTCTAGATTTGATTTGTGATGTGTGGGAGGATGAGTGTGAATCCCACAAGGAGTCTGTTGTGGCATATGTCCTAAACCTCAGGACAAGGATCAGGGAACTCATGGGCTTGGCCCAGGAGAACCTGGCAGAAGCCTAACAGCAGAAAAAGGTCTGGTATGACAGGAATGCTTGAGCTAGAGAGTATGCTGTGGGGCAGCAGGTCATGGTTCTCATTCCTGTCAGACACAACAAGCTGCAGGCAGCTTGGGAGGGAGCCTTCAAAGTGGTAAAGAAGGTCAGTGATGTTAACTACATGGTAAAACTGCTAGGCAGGAGGCAGGGGCACAAACTATACTATGTTAATATGATAAAACCTTACAATGATAGGGAGGCCCTGGTGATATGTATTTGCAGAAGGAGGCAGGAGGAGTCTGAGGGGGATCTATGGCTACTGGGAGCCAGCCAGCAAAATCTAAAATTACTATAGTGGAGACTAGGGTTGCTGGGATCTCAAGACAGGGAATGGGGTAAGGTATTCCCAGAGAGGCACATTCCTCTCAACCAACGTTTCTCAAGGGTCACTTGACAAACTAGCTTGAGTCTTTGAAGGGGGGAAGAAGTGTGATGAAAGGAGATACTGCCAGCACAGCTAGCTGAAATTTTGTAAATAAGTGTAAGTTATTGGTGAATATCAAAATAATTTATATACGTATGTTACAAATTGTTAAGAGAAAAAGTTTTAAAACATACTGTTATTTGTCTTTTTCCTGTTCTTGCAAAGTGAACATGTTATTTGTTGGGATATGCCTATCAAAGATGGGCCTCATCTGTGAACAAAATGCAGCATTGCTTATGAACCTGAATGATATCTGTTTTCTGCATTTCAGAATAAAGAGATTTGGTTATGGCTCAGTGAAGCCTGGGATAAGGACGCATGGCCGAGTAAGAGTTAATTTACTGGAGCAGGCTGTGTGTCCTGGAAAATTTGAGCTACCGTTGTTGAATTGAACATTCTGTACGTCTTGAACATTCTGTACTAACTGTGGTTTTGAGGTAATTTGTGATAAACATGTTTTTCCCTAGCCAACTGTCAATGGTCAGAAATGTAACAAAAATTAGTTTTGCTTGCAGTATAAAAGTTGATGTCAGTAAACAAGTTGATCAGAGGAGATCAGATCAGTCCAGACCGGACATCTTGGCCAATATGCTGTGTAATCTGGTTAGCTAATAAAGGAAAATTCATCACCTGAGGCAGATGTGACTCGTTTGAATTTTTTCTTCTGACATTTTGGTCCTTCAGACCAGAAACCTCTACGAAGATACGGATCAGACCGACAGAGAGACCGAAAAACCTGTGCAGGTGAGGGTTTCTCATCTTAAGATTCCCTCGACTGAAAGCCCTCCGACTGATTTGTCGTTGAATGGAGGCCGGCCACTCTCTGATCCCTATCTGAGGGACGGTTTCTGAACGAAAAGGGGAAATGGAGTCTCATCTGGTTCAGGTAGGATGAAAAATAAATTTCTTTTAATTTAATTTAATCTTGTCGACAAGGTTTTATTTTAGTTAAGGATGAGTAGGATTACTTGTTAAGATTCTTTTGTTAGGGTCACCCGTTAAGATAGTCCCATTTTATAATAAGCCCTGTAAAATAATTTTGATACAGTCCTAAATACCTGAGAGAAAAAAAAAAAAGGGAAAGGTAAAATAAGAAATCTAGGGGAAACATGGGCTCGAGTTGCTGCAAGTGTGAGAGTGATGCCTGTTTAAATGTTGATGCTAAGTATATGAAAGGTTTAAACAAAAATAATGTTAAATTTTTGAAAAAGTGGAAGTCGAGATATGATTTTGATGGTACACTGAATAAGAATGCCTATGCAAAATTGGTTAGAGATTTGAAAAGAGATGCGGGAACTAGAACTAAAGAACAAAGACAATTGGGATTTCCCCAAGCACAAAAATGGTTAGAAGAGGCAAATAAACAAGCTATAAAAGAAAAACAGTGCCAGGAAAAAGAAAAAATAAATCAAAAGGGATCACTGGTGCCAAGTGGAAAAGTAGCTTTATTTTTAGATAAGGAGGATGAGCATACAGTTTGTGCGGTGCAAAGGCAGGCAACTGCCCCACCGTATGGGGAAATTGCTGCTGCTGTACCGGTGGAACCTCCTCAATATCAGTCTGAAGATGTGGGATCTGTACAGCAGGGTGGGTTATTGGCTGCTCAAGGAAATGTTGTGACCCCTCCAATTTACCCGCAAATTCCCGTAGTACCCAAGGTTGCTTTGCAACAGGTACACCAACCTATGCAGCTAAGGTCGGGACCAGCAGGGCAAGGATGTTGGGCCATTAAACTTTCTGACCTCTCAGAAGCCCTTCCCTTAATACAAGTTGCAAACCCACAAGCAGGGGATGTTGGACAAGAGCCAACTATTTTAGTTTATCGTCCCTGGGCTAGAGAGGATATAAAACGAGCTACTGATGGTATTCCTCATCCCAAGGTTAATTTTCAAAAGTTTTCTGAGGACATAGTTGGTATGCGTTTAAGTTATCATCTAAATGGTTTAGAAGTAGAACAAGTAGTGCGACAAATCCTGGGTCCAGATTGGCACTTAGTTTGTGGTACTTGGACATGTAAGGCAGATGATGGCACTACATTAAAGCATAATTCTGGGGTGTTAGACACGCGAGTCACTGATCTGTTGAAGAGAATTTCTGATAAGTGTCGTCCAAGAGCAGATTGGACAGTAATAAATCAGTGCCTCCAAAATGATGATGAATCTGTAGATCACTATATTGTAAGATTGACAGAAGTGTTCAATAACCATTGTGGAATGATGATTCTGCAGGATCAGACTACCGATAGTCCGTACGAACAGCAATTGAAAAACGCTTTTCTTAAAAGTTGTAAGGCTCCGATAAATAGTTTTATAACTAAGCATATGGTTGATCTCAGAACATGTAGACTGCAACCTTTGTTTGAATATGCATGGCATGCTGAGCGACATTTGAATTTAAAAAAGAAAAAGAAAGTACAAGTGTTAGCAGTAGGGGATGATGGTGGTATATTTTTGGTACAGGACCAAAGGGGGCAAGGGCCGTGGGTGCATAAAGACATGGGGGCCCAAAATGGGACATGTCAAATAAACCGGGTGGACATTCAGAGGAATATGAGGAGAGGTTAAAACGTGCAGAATGTTTTAAAGGCGGTAGATGTGGGCACTTTGCTGCCGACTGCGAAAAGTGGCAACATCCCCCACAGCTTACGAACAAGGGCTCCGCATGACTATATGATAGTAAAGGAAGGCGCCAAATTCATTATTGTGATTATTGTAGAGAAGAAGAAAGCGAGAATGATTGTGATGATGATGAGGCAGACACTCTCTGCGATGAATGTCAAGACACCCATGAAATTAAGGAAGGGCGGGATTGTGACTGTGAAGTCATAAACCTGGCAAATTTGGGTATTGCTATGCATCTGAATCAAAAACCCATGATAGAGTTTTTGGTTGAGGGACAGAAAGTGGAGTTTTTATGTGATTCAGATGCATCCCATATACTTTTGGGTCCAGCAGTTCTACCCCCGAACTGCGAAACAGATGAGTTTGTCCTTGTGAAAACGGGAAAATCTATAAGGAACCACTGTCTCATCCTCTATTGTTCACAGATCCGCAAACAAAACAAACTGTTAGGTGTAGGGTAGGGTATTTATATCGAAGGTTTGTCCAGTTAATTTGCTGGGAAGGGATTTGATGCATTTGTTTGGAAGAGTGGCAATTCCCACACCTAAAGGCATTGAGGTGAAAAGTTTAGCGGATGGCTTGGTGGTACAAGGAGTACAAGACTTGTTTTACTGGTATAGCCAGGACTTGATTTCAAACAGGCCAGGGAGGGTTGATACAGATTTGATCAACCTTGCTTTAAGTAAATCTAGGAGCGGGTCACCACAGGTTGCGGCGCACTTACATTGTACTATATACTACAGACAGGCCCCTGGTCCGGATAAAGAATTTGAAAAAGAATTCTTTAGGCACAAATGTGCAAGGATAATTTTGAATGATATGTTTTGGGATAAGCAAGGTAATACAGTAGTTACCTGTACTTTGACCAAGGAAATGAGTTCTTTATATCGCTCAAGTTATAGCCCACATATTTAAATTACCAAAGCAGTGGGGACACATTGGGTAGATTTGGCGAAAAAGGTAACAAATTGGGACACAATGTCCGAAAGTCAGTTGAAGGATCAACAGATCTAGGTGCAAAGATTAAATTGGGTGACTTGAGCACAACCAAGTGTGCACCTCAGGGATGACAAAACAGAAATGGCATGACAAATCCTCCTAACTCAAGAGGAAGATAGTGCGTTAAGTGCCTTACCTGTAGATTTATGGTCAAAAGGTAAAGGGGATGTAGGACTGATGAAAACAGCAGGTGAAGTTTGTATAACTCCAAAGTCAGGTTTTAGACCTCATAAGCACCAATACCCGCTAAGTAAACAAGCAGAGGAAGGAATTAAGCCAGTCACTGAGCAGCTAAAACAGGTAGGAATTCTTGTTGAATGCCCAGATTCGCCCTGCAATACTCCGTTGTTTCCTGGAAAGAAAGCGGATGGGTCATGGAGGTTGGTTCAGGATTTACAAGCAGTTAATTCAGCTGTGATCCCAACAGCACCGGTGGTCCCTGACCCCTATACATTACTTAATGATTTATCACCTCAGCACAGATATTTTTCTGTCATAGATATAAGCAATGCCTTTTTCTCCATACCACTACATAAGGAGAGTAGATTTTGGTTTGCATTCACTTATCAAGGTAAAAGATACACCTACACCAGATTGCCACAGGGCTATTGTGAGAGTCCGACAATATTCGCACAAGAAATGGCTGCGAATTTAGCTCACTTTGTTCCCCCCCAGAAGGAAGCCAGGTTCTGTTGTATGTAGATGAAATTTTGTTGGCCTCACCCACGCAGGAAAGTTGTAGAAAGGATACCCTAGCCCTTCTTAGTTTTTTAGCTGAGCAAGGACATAAGGTAAATAAAGAAAAGTTACAATTGTGGAAAGCACAAGTAAAGTACTTGGGTTATTTAATTTCGCAGGCAGGTAGACAATTGGAGACCAAAAGAAAACAAGCAATTCTTGAGGCACCTATACCTACGACTAAGCGGGAGATGATGTCCTTTTTAGGTGTGACTAATTTTTGTAGAAGTTGGATCCCTAACTATGCTGAGGAAGTAGGGCCATTGACCGCACTGATCTATGATACTCCCATGGCAACTAAGAATAATATATAGTGGACAAATAAGGCAATACAGACATTTATTAGAATTAAGCAATTGATAGCAGGATCCTCTGTTTTGGGTTTTCCGAACTATTCTAAGCCGTTTGTACAAATGGCTGATTGTAAGGGAGGATATATGACTTCGGTTCTGGTACAAGTACATGGGGATAAACAGAGGCCGATAGCTTTCTACTCCTCCAGATTAGATCCTGTTGCAAGGGCATTGCCGCATTGTGTTCAGGCTGTGGTGGTGGCCGCCATGGCACAGTACAAGCCTCAGCATCATTAGTTTTGTTTCACCCATTACAATTGCGGGTTTCACATTCAGTAGCTACTATACTTTTGCAAAATAAGATAACCTTTTTATCTCCTAGTCAACATTTATCGTGTATGACAGTGCTGCTGACACAGCCTCATATGACCATAGAAAGATGTACTACTCTTAATCCGGTGACACTTTTGCCGGCTCCAGAAGAAGGTACTCCACACGTTTGTTTAGAGAGCATTCATGACAAAGTACTTCCCCGACCAGATTTAACGGATATTCCGTTGATAGATTCTGATCTCGTTTTGTTTGTAGACGGATCAGCAAAGAAAGACACTGAAGGAAAAACACTAGCAGGGTATGCTGTCACCACAGAAATGAGAAGTTATGTACCTACCATAACGTTCCATGTTAGTTGTCTTCTCTTGCCTTCTTTCTTGCTGGATGGGTTCGGAGCCACTCGGCCACTTACTAAAGCTCGAGAGCTTATTTTACCGGCTTGAGGCAACCCTATATCCCATGATGCTAGGCGATAACTCCCCAGATGTCATTTGGAAGCTGAAAAACCTAGCATAGGCCAATAAAACAAAATCCTCCAACTGGAAGGAGGAGGAGGAAGAGGGATAAAAACCCCCCAAAGATCATTATCTACACTATATATATCCTAGGGCACCTAGATGGTGAACAAGGGAATATAAGGACCTTGCAAGGAAGGGAAGATCTTCTCGGTCTGTCCAGGCTAGGGGGATGGTGGGTGGGACACAAGAAAGAAGGCGAGAGACGACAACTAACATGGAACGTTATGGTAGGTACATAACTTCTCAATGTTAAGTTGTCAATCTCGCCTTCATTCTTGCTGGATGGGACCACGTCCCTAGCACCTTCATCCTGGGTGGCTCATTGGAACAGACTCTTAAGAATGGTGGAACCAAATGTTGCTCTGTCCCTGGAGGAAATGTCCAATTTGTAATGTGAAACAAAGGTATGAGGAGAGGCCCATGTGGCTGCCGCACAGATAGTGTCTATTGGTAGTCTAGCTTGAAAAGCTGTAGATGTAGCTAGTGCTCTAGTTGAATGGGCTTTTGGCTTAGAAGTTAATTCCCTGCCTCTGAGTTGATAAATAGATGTAATCACAGAAGACAGCCACCTAGATAGGGTTACCTTAGAAACAGGAAGGCCTTTCTTATTTTCTGCGTATGATAAAAACAGTTGATCAGACTTCCTTATTTGTTTGGTTCTATCCAAATAGTATCGGAGCTGGCGGTGAACATCTAGATAATGTAGCTTTTGCTCCACTCTATTAGTATAGTTTTGGAAAAAACTGGGAGATCAATTGATTGATTTAAATTTGTCTGCGAAGCCACCTTGGGTAAGAAGGATGGATTAGTCCTTAGAGAAACTCTGTCTTTATGGAAGATTAAGTAGGGAGGACGAATGCAGAGGGCGTGAAGCTCAGATACTCTCCTAGCAGAAGTAATGGCGACTAGGAAGAGTGTCTTCCAGGAAAGAAATTTCAATGAACAGGAGACTGCAGGTTCAAAAGGGGGGAAGAATCAAGGATGTTAAGACTAAATTAAGGTCCCACTGAGGTGGAGGGTCTTTGATCGGAGGCTTAAGTAAATATACACCTTTAAGGAAAGCTTTGCAAAGCTTATTGGACATGATGTTGTGGTCCGATAAGCCTGTATGAAAATTTGATATGGCTGCCAACTGAACCTTTACTGTAGAGGCAGAAGACCCTGAATGAAACATTTCGGCTAGGAAGTCTAAGACCAAATGAATTAGGGCAGTAAAGGGATCTATATTCCTTGCCTTTGCCCAGAAGGAGAAATGTTTCCATTTACTAGTGTAAATCCTTCTGGTGGAAGATTTAAGGGAAGCTACTATGATATCCCGGACGGGATTAGAAATCATAGGAAGCCTGGCTAAGGACGGAAGTGGAGCAACCAAGCAGTGAGGTTGAGAGAATGTAGGGATTGGTGCAGCTGCCCCGACTGATGGGTCAACAGATCTGGAGCTGGGTCCAGATGCCAAGGCTGTACCAAAAGATAATGATATAGGAACGGAAACCATATCTGTCGAGGCCAATAAGGGGCAATGAGAATCAACCTGGCTCTCAAGGCGGTTGCTTTCTGAATTACTTGTGGGATTACAGGAAAGGGTGGAAAGGCATAGAGAAGTCCCCGAGGCCAATCTTGGACTAGAGCATCTCTGAGGGGATGGCCTGGAAGGGGGAAGAGGGTGAAGAAGTCGGGGCATTTGCTGTTTAGGGGTGTAGCAAAAAGATTGCAGCAAGGAAGGCCCCACTTCTGAAAAATCTCTTCCGCCACAGATTGTTTGAGAGACCACTCGTGTGGCATGAGTATAGCTCTGCTCAACCTGTCCGCTACGATGTTGGACTTCCCAGGGATATGGTTGCTATCAGAAACCGCTGAGAGGAGATTGCCCATTGCCAAAGTCTGAGTGCCTCTCGACACAGGGGATAGGACTTGGTTCTGCCTTGCTTGTTGATATACCACACTATGGACATATTGTCCGTTTGGATTGCAATAGTTTCTAGGGGAAGAGAGTCGCGGAGGGCTTGCAATGTTAAAAGCACTGCTCTCATCTCTAGGACATTTATGTGCAGGTGGCGTTCTAAAGGTTGCCAAGTACCATGGACCATCCTGCCCTGAAAATGCCCCCCCCCCCACCCGATCTGGGAGGCATCCAATGTCACCGTGGCAACTGGGGGAGGAGGAACAAAGGGTCTGCCTTGATCGACTTGAGGGGACAATATCCACCAGGACAGATGACTTTTGCAAGTTGGAGTTATCATGATCTTGTGGTGCATGGGGAGTTGCTGAAAAGACCATTGGGCGAAAAGCATCCACTGTAAAAGACGCATGTAAAAAATTGCAAGGGGAAGAAGTGTTATGGCGGCCGCCATAAGACCCAATACTTTCAGGACATACCTGGCCTGAATTTTGTCGCTATGAAGAAGAACATGGACATGGTTTTGAATATCTAAGACCCTTTGATCTGTTAACTTTGCTGAAAGTTGTACGGTGTTCAAGTTGGCACCTATAAAGGTAATAGACTGACAAGGCAACAAGGCAGACTTTTCGAAATTTATAGAGATTCCTAGCCCTCTTTAAATGTGAATGGTGTAAGCTCTGGCTTGGAGAAGTTGATGCCTGGTGGTGGCAGTGAGGAGCCAGTCGTCTAGATATGGAAACACCTGGAATCCTTGCCATCTCAGGTGAGCCATAACCGCTGCCATACATTTGGTGAACACTCTGGGGGCTGTAGTGAGACCAAAGGGCAGGGCTCTGAATTGGTAGTGACTGGCCCCCAGCCGAAAGCGGAGAAACCTTCTGGAGTGCCTGTGAATTTTGATGTGATAGTACACATCCTGAAGGTCCATGGAGCACATCCAATTGTCCTAGACCAGAAAGGGTAGAATGGACTGGAGCGTGACCATCCAGAATCTTGTTCTCATTACAAACTTGTTTAGTTTGCTGAGATCTAATATTGGTCTCCAGTCCCCTGTCTTTTTTGGTACCAAAAAGAACCTTGAGTAGATTCCGGATACTAGTTGGTCTGCTGGGACTGGCTGGATGGCTCTTTTTGCTAGCAGTTTTGATATCTCTGATACTGCTAGTTCCCTTAGACCGGGTGGAACGTCTGGAAGGGTTCCCTTTTGCTGAATTGGGGTTTGGATAAAGGGAATTTTGTAACCCTCGGATATGATCGACTGTTCCCATTTATCTTGAGTAAGGGAAAGCCAGGCTATTGGGTACAGCGACAATCTTCCCCCGACTGCCTCCGAAGGTGGACAATCGGGCAACATCTCAGGGATGCTGGAAGGGTTTGTCAGAGAGAGGCTCCCTGCTACCCTGGTTCTGCGAACCCCCTCTGTTGTTGTTACCCTCTCTACCTCTGGGGGTAAACTGACCTCTTGCATCAGGCATGACTCCTTGAGATTTGCGGAACCACATTTTCCCACCCTTCTGACCCTTAGGGTATGGTCTTGAAGGGGTGGAGAAACGGACTGCTACGGCAGAAAGAGTCTTGCCATCTTGTTCGCATCTGGTCAAGGTGTCTTTCACCTGAGGTCCGAACAAAGCCGAACCATCAAAAGGGGAATTTGTAAAGGACGCCTTGAAAGTGTCCGCGAAATTACACAGCCGCATCCAGGCGTGACGCCTTAAGGCCACTCCTGTGCCCATGGCCCTACTCGCTCCATCGGCTGCATATGAAATTAGACGCATGGAGGAGTTAACAATCGAGTTCAGGGTTCCAAGCTGTGAGTTTATTTTATCCTGGGACCCAGCAGCTGATGGATCCTGTAAGACTTCTCCCAACTCTTTGAGAATATCTCTGAAGGCGGGTGAAGTGACAATAATTCAGCGACCACATGGCAAAGGTCGCTGAAGAAAACATCCGCTTACCGTACCTATCCATGGTCCTAGAATCCTTATTAGGAGGATGGATAGGTACTGAAGGATCAGCTAGTTCCTTCTTGGTGGCTGCAGCCACCACCATGGCATCTGCCGATACACCTTTTGTTAGGAATTGTTTGTCAACTGGTGCTGTGATGAATTTAGATGGCGTCTGAGGGGTGGGTTCCACCAAATCCGGGGCCGACCACGCCTTCCATAACGGGGTCGAAAGGCAGAGACACCCCGGAGGTGGAGGGTCGAGAACCAAATGCCTCCAGGTACACCGACTCATCCTTGGAAGGATTAAGGGAAGACGAGTTCTCCCTCTGCTTTAGGATTTCTAGGATGTCTGAGAAAGAGACAGCCTCAGAGGGGGACTTTGGGGATCCCTCCGACTCATCCAAGTTGGTGTCAGATGTAATGGACTCAGGGGAGTCCACATGCTTCCTCTTACATGTCCTCTTATGCGGAGGCTCCGCTGACAGGTCAGGAGAAGCCTCGGAAGAGGAAGATATTCCCAGTGGGGAAACCTGAGGCGTTGGATCTCTGGATCCGGGAGCAAGAGAGTGGGAAGAGACATCAGCAGGCACTGTAGTGGGAGGAGCTGATGGAGCTGACCGTTGACTATGCCCTAGGGTTAGTACACTCCTCATCACCTTGAAGGCTCCCCTATCAGAAAAGCCAGAGGGCCCCGCTCCGAAGAGGTAGGAACCCCAGGCCGCACCGACAGGAAGGCTCCGAGGCCGATGTTGGGGCCGAGCTCACCAGCGCCGGCCCGAGAGGAGAACGGGTCGGACAATGGTCCGATGCCACTCGCCCCTCGGAGCCGACGAGAGAGACCAGGTGCCCGGATCCGTCCAATGAAGGCATCAAGGAGGAGATTGGAGCGGAAGACGAAGGAGCCGAAGGGGGAGGTATCGGCTCCGACGCCACAACAGTCACAGCTCCAAAGAGCTCCAGCTCCGAACTCTGAGGGAGAGTCGAAGGAGGAAAAATAGGTAGAGTCGTAATAGCTTCTGTCTGATGAGATGGGCTACAGATCATCTGGGCCAATGCCTGAGACTTTAACAGCCTACTTACCACTCTCTCAAAGTCGTGATCTGAAAGCCTGGATGACCGAGAAGATCGGCTCCCATGGCTCCGCTCCGAGAGCAGGGGAGATCTCGGAGCTGAATGGATGGACTTCAATGAAGGGGATCTTGATCTCTTTTTAGATATGGATGGAGCCAAAGGAGCTGAGGACACGTCAGCTCCAGCCGGAGCCGACAGTGAATGCATGGACTCAAAGGTATCGGCACCGAGTGGTGCCGAGACCGGAACCTGTGACTCAGAGGAATCGGCTCCAGCCGGAGCCGATCTAGGCACAGACAAAGAGCCAGCAGCCGAAGGCTTAGTACTCGGAGCCGACGGTTTTGCTGGTTTCGAAGGCCTCCCCGACGCAGACTTAGTCGGGGAACCCTCGGGCTTTAACAAGCCCCTCAGTATAAGTTTGTTCCTGCGCTCCTGCAGGACTCTTGGACTGAATGCATGACACACAAAACAAGAGTCCTGCAGGTGCAGGGTTCCCAGGCAGTAAACACAAGAAGTGTGACCGTCTGTCAGAGACATTTTCTGACAGCACGAGTTACACTTCTTAAAGCCTGAGACCTTAGTTTCCTTTGGTTCCTTTGACATAACAGTGTCGAGGGATCACAAAAGGAAAGAGAAAACACACACACACACACACACACACACACACACACACACACACACACACACACACACACACACAACACTCAAAAAACAATGAAAAACAATAAAAATATTAATTAGGATACTGACACACCCAAACACTCCACAGGATCCCTAAGAAAAATTAGGAAAGGGGCAGGCTTAAGGCCTAACCTAAAAGTGGAGGGGGGGGATATAAGGGATAAAAAGGGAAGGTATAAACAGGAATAGAATTAAAGGTAGTCGCTAACTACTGAAAAACAACTGGGTGAAAAATTAACCAAAAAGGGTGATTGAACACTATATATTTAAAGACTTACAAGGAGCCGGTAAAAATACGCACCTCGCAAGCAAAAGCGGCAAACGAGATCTGGGGAGTTATTGCCTAGCATCATGGGATATAGGGTTGCCTCGAGCCGGTAAAATAAGCTCTCAAGCTTTAGTAAGTGGCCGAGTCGGAGCCAAGGATCGGCTCCGAACCCATCCAGCAAGAATGAAGGTGAGATTGACAACTTAACATCTGAAGTTTTGGAGGCAAAAGGATTGTCAAACATTTATTCTGCACAGGCAGCTGAGTTGGTGGCTTTGACTCGAGCTTGTACCTTAGGGGAGGGCAAAAAAGTGACAATTTATACAGATAGTCAATATGCTTTCTCCACCGTACATGCTTTCGCTCAACTATGGAAGAATAGGGGAATGGTTGCTGTGACAGGCAAACCAATAAATCACAGAGATTTAATTTTACAGTTGTTAGATGCAGTGCAACTACCACTTCAGATGGCGATATGTAAATGTTCTGCACATACCAACAGAAAAGATCCCGTCTCCAGGGGAAATGCCCTTGCTGATATGGCTGCAAAAAAGGCAGCTCAAGAAAATGATTTGCTTTTACATGATAATGATTCGGAGCCCAGACACCTCTTAGACTTAGAGACACTAAAAGTAATGCAAACATTGACGACACAGAAGGAAAAATGTTGTTGGGTAAAATATGGTATCACTCAACAGAGTGGGTTGTATAGGGCATCAGATGGCAAAATGGTATTACCCTCAAACCTTTTTAGGTATGCGGCATTGGTTAGCCATGGACCTGCCCATGTAGGAGTACAGATGATGATTCAAATAGTGTCTAAGGTGTTTTGGTGCAAAGGGTTTTCAACTTATGCAAAGCAATTCTGTTTATCTTGTTTATTATGTGCAAAGTATCATGCTCAAGGGGGAGTTAAAAAGTCTCAGCAGGCATTCCCTACCCCTCCGTATCCATTCCACACACTCTGTATGGACTTTATTGAATTGACACCCTCAGAGGGAAAAAGGTTCTGTTTGGTCATTATTGATGCTTTTTCTAAATGGGTAGAAGCTTTTCCAGTGAAGCATCCGAATGCACAAACAGTAGCAAAGCTCTTGACTACAGAAATAATTCCCTGATTTGGCCTACCAAGACGCATTTACAGTGATAATGGGTCTCATTTTGTTAACCAGATTGTTCAGAAATTGGGTCAAGTATTTCAAATTGATCTCAAATATCATTGTGCTTACCATCCCCAATCAGCTGGACTGGTGGAAAGACACAACGGTGTCTTGAAGAGTAATCTCCGCAAACTAATGGCAGAAACACATAGGTCATGGACTGCGTGCCTTCCGTTGGCACTCCTGTACATGCGAATCTCACCTTCCTACAAAGGACTTACACCATTTGAACTTTTGTTTGGGAGACCATATTACGTCCTGCAGTGGCAAGGATTGTTGCCAGCGGAACGTGAGGGGGGTGAGGATCTAGCGGATTATATGAAGAAGCTGCTAAATGTCAAATCTCTTGTAACCAATGACTCCTTTGCAGATTCCAGAAATGAAACCTTGTTAAGCATGGCACCCGGGGACTGGGTGTGGATCCGAATAGTGAAGAGAAAGAATTGGTCATCCCCCAGGTGGGAAGGCCCATACCAAGTACTTATCTCGACACCTACGGCTGTAAAGATCGCTGAGAGGACTTCGTGGATTCATATCACCCACTGTAAAAAACTCAAGGCTCTTCCTTCTGCCATTGATATTGGTCAAACTCCACCGGACCTCTGAGTGCAAAGTCTGGCTACAAAGGGGGATTAGCCCAATAGGGGTTAGTTCGTCTCAAACCCAGTGAAGAAACCAATGATGCGAGGTAGTCCTTATGGAGGACAGCCATGTTCAACTGGTACTTGAACTGTCACATGATGATGATTTTGGTGGCAAAAGTAAATATGTCCATACGAGAAGGAACAGTTGCAAGAGAAAAAGGAATGGTGCTGCTGCAAGCGCAAACAGGCGTTACTACTGTGTTTAAGGTGAAACTTTGTGAAGGAATTTTGGACTGTTCTGAATGGAACAATAATAATTTCTTGACTCGTGCAAAATACTTTTGCAATAGAGACTGTACGTCCTGGTCAAGTGTTTGGTGGTCAACAGATGTGAATGGATGGGAAACAAGTGGTGCAGTGATATCAGAGAAAGATAAAAGCAGGCAACAAAGAATAAAAATTGCGCATTTCCAAGGTACCAGAGTAGTTACTATAACCATTGTGTCACCACAAGAAAGTGATTCAGGAGTTTATGGAATCAGAGTGTCTCTTCCAACTAGAACTGATCCTTTGGGGACCCTCCAACTTAAAGTACAAAGCCTTAAGAATGCTACAAATAAAGCAGATCTTGCCTTCACAAAAGAAGAACAATTGTTACTCGAGACGTGATTTGTACACCATAATGAATGGTTATCTTGGGTTAGATATAGTACCCGAGAAGCACATCGTGAGAACTGTATTTCTTGTGCTGAAGGTAAACAGCAGTTAGCAACAGTCCCATTGATGCAAGATGAAGGTAATCGAACATGTCTGTTGAAATTATTCTTCAACAAAACTGAAGATAAATGCAAAGATGAAACTCAGTGTTTTCTGGTCATAAGCAAAGTTGAGAAACCGCCTGCAGCGATTTCCTATCCAGGTTCGTATATGTGCATTTCCAGAGATGGCACAGGGAAAAATTATGGCAATATGGGACAGAACTATTGCAATGTTACTGTGAATGGCAATGGAAATCCATTTCTGGAGAACCAAACTCATAGTTTAGCAGACGTATGGTGGTTATGTGGAGACAACAAACTCTGATCAAGGCTACAAACTCAGATCAAGGCTTACAATTCCCTGGAAGGGAACTTGTGCACCTGTAAAGTTAATTCTGCCATTCTAAATTTTCCCAGTTCCAGCAAGCAGTTTTGTAAGAGAACTTGAAATAAAGCTGAAGGGGTTGAGTAGGAGAAAAAGAGAGGCACCGAAGCAATCTTTCGATAATGGTGTCTACATCGATAGCATTGGCGTACCTGATGAATATAAAGCAATAAACCAAATAGCAGCTGGTTTTACATCCATCTTTCTCTGGATTCAGCTTAATAAGAATGTGGACTGGATCAACTACATTTACTATAACCAGCAGCGTTTTGTGAACTATACCAAAGATGCATTGAAAGGAATTGCTGAACAACTGGAGGCCACTTCGCAGGTGGCATGGCAGAAACGAATTGCGTTGGATATGTTCCTGGCCAAAGAAGGAGGAGTTTGCAAGATGTTTGGGACTTTCTGTTGTACATATATTCCAAACAACACTGCGCCTGATGGAAGTATCACTCGAGCTTTGAAAGGTTTGGAGATGTTATCCGATGAATTGGCAGAGAACTCTGGGGTAAATAATCCCTTTACAGATTTTCTACAAGCGTGGTTTGGAAAATGGAGTCATCTCATCAGCAGTTTCCTGGTGTCCGCTGGAGTCGCTGTGGCTATCGTGGTGGTATGTGGTTGTTATTGTATACCCTGTATCAGAGGTCTTCTACAAAGACTGGTTGATACTGCTGTTACAAAGACGATATACCAGCAATTGCAACAGACTGGTGAAAGTGAATACATTGAAATGTGACTCTTTGCAAATGTTTTTGAAGTTTAAAAATTTGTCTTGCCAATGAAGTAATGTATGCAAAGAAAAACTTAGTTTTTACCATATATTGCTGAAATAAAAGACAAATAAAAGTGTTTTCGGGGGGGGAATGTTAAGAGAAAAAGTTTTAAAACATACTGTTATTTGTCTTTTTCCTGTTCTTGCAAAGTGAACATGTTATTTGTTGGGATATGCCTATCAAAGATGGGCCTCATCTGTGAACAAAATGCAGCATTGCTTATGAACCTGAATGATATCTGTTTTCTGCATTTCAGAATAAAGAGATTTGGTTATGGCTCAGTGAAGCCTGGGATAAGGACGCACAGCCAAGTAAAAGTTAAGTTACTGGAGCAGGCTGTGTCTCCTGGAAAATTTGAGCTACCATTGTTGAACTGAACATTCTGTACTTCTTGAACATTCTGTACTAACTGTGGATTTGAGGTAATTTGTGATAAACATGTTTTTCCCTAGCCAACTGTCAACGGTCAGAAATGTAACAAAAAGTTGTTTTGCTTGCAGTATAAAAGTTGATGTCAGTAAACAAGTTGATCAGAGGAGATCAGATCAGTCCAGACCGGACATCTTGGCCAATATGCTATGTAATCTGGTTAGCTAATAAAGGAAAATTCATCACCTGAGGCAGATGTGACTCGTTTGAATTTTTTCTTCTGACACAAATTTATTAGAAATGTATGTCATATGTATATCAAACTGCTTGTACAGATGTGTGTGTGTTGAAAAGTTATTTGTAAAATGCTTGTGTTTAAAATGGATCCATAGGGTGCCCTACTGGAAGAGAACAGAAATGTACATGCACTCTTGTAACTGTTTAAATGTACATATTTTAACAGTGGAAACTGGGATATAGGAGATTAACTTTAGTCTAGCAAACTTCAGAAAAATAACTGAAATTAAATTACTTTATGGCTAGGCCATAAAATATGATATCTTTCAGTTTTAAATGCAGAAAGAGACACAATGTCTGTATTAAGAAATTTTCTGTACTGTCTGTAGGGTGAACTAATTACTAGTCTTGAAAGAATGAAGGAATGCAATTGTTTTACGACTTCCAACATCTGCCAGAGATCTGAGGAGAAGCCATTGTCTGTATATTTTTACAGGTAGATGTTAAATACTGCCAGCTTCATCAATGGTCATTTTGCCTGGGAACTAGGGTCAGATGACAAGAAGTGACGTCATTCTGCAAGCTATCCCAGCAGTAATATTTTAGATATTATTTTGAGAAGACTCATAGTGAGACAGCACGTTCTGCTTTTTGTCTTGGACATGACAACAACTAGAAGATCCATTCACCACATCTGTCTTGCTCTATTAGTAAGTTCTGAGTTATAGTAATTCTGTTAGATTCAGTCAGGAATATAGTGAAGTTTAGTTTAGATATTTTTCTTTATTTATTTGAGACTGTCCTGTAATGTAATGTAATTTAAACATTTCCTGTGGTTTTGAACTCTGTCACTGTGAATATATATTTAGTATTGTCTTGTTCTTTTATTATTATTACATATATTTAAACTTTTCATTGTGGCTGATCTGTGTAGAGATATTTAAGTTTTGAGTACCTGCATATTTATTTGGTGACACTGTGTGGGCCACTCCTAATAGCATTGCTCTTGTTCAAACTACCATTTGTATTAATATTAATATTACACAGTAAGATTGGACACCCTTTGTTAAGGGCCTTAAAGTTGCTGATATGGAGTTGACTGGTGGCAGAGGTGGTATCTTATAGTCTGGGCAGAAGGGGGGCATAGCTAGTAAACCTGTGCCAGCCTTTCGCAGGTGTGTGTGTGTGTGTGTGTGTGTGTGTGTGTGTGTGTGTGTGTGTGTCAGCTACTTGGGCAGGAACATGAAGCACTAATTGGACAGAGAGGGTGCTGGAGGTCTTGGCTTGGTCATTCAGGTGAGATATCAACTCTATAGCTGTGTCAGTATGGAGTCTTATTGGGGATCAGGAGAAAGCGTGAGAAACCAGCCCTGGACTGACTGATTGGTCTTTGTGTGCTCTTAAGGGAAACTGCACTTGATGCAGAGAGCTGGATCTGGAAATATCATCTGTGTAACTGTCATCCTCTCACTGAACGTCCCCCACTGTTGCCAGTGGTGAGGATTGAGACTCCCTGATCACTGGTCCAGTGGAGGGTTGTCACAGTGAGTATCATTGCTAGCTATATGGAGAAACAGTACTGCTATTTAAAAGAAATTGAAGGATAGCAGAAAGTAATGAATGAGGTGTTGTTTCAGTCATATTTTAGAACTCCATCAGGACAAGACTGAAGTATAGGGATCCTCACATGCAAAGTGAACCACGAAATGGTGGAACTAATCTGGTCTGATTACTTCCTGGTTCACTTTGCGTGTGAGACTTCCTCTACTTCAATCAAACCTAGCTGAAAGATCAGATCCACAGCACACTTCAAAATAAAGGCTACACAGGTAATAATCTGAACAAAACTGAATCTCTTAATAATATGGCATAATTATTTAGCAAGAGCTACTGATTATTTGTTTACGTAAATATGAAAATATGAAAATCACCAAAAACCAAAATGTTCTGGTAACATAAGATGGAATCAGTGAGGAACTCAATGAATTCTTATAGAAAAAGTCCTCATATACCAGGAAGGATGACTGAGGAGACTAGTTTGTTTCTGTAAGTATGAGATTCTCAAAGGAGTTGGTACATCCACTGTTGACCTAAACCACCTGTGATTCTGGTCTACAACAGTGCACTTATTAAAAACCTTTACAAATTGCATACAAAGTTCTGCTTCTTAATATCTATGAAAAAAAATAACAACATAGTTAAAAATTCAGACTATCCCATATGGCAGCATCTGCTCTTGCCATGAATACAAAATGCACACAGAATTATATCGTTTTTCCAAATTGTACACAGATGTTAAAAGTAAAATGGTTAAAATTCCAGACTATGCCATAAAGCACCTTTTGCTCTTATCAAGGTTGCCAATCAGTGGCAGAAAATCTTAAATCAAAGAACTAAATACTGTTTCATGCTCTTAAATAGAGACTTGAAGCTTCCAACTGACAAGTTTACTCAAGGCAAAACCACGGCTCACATCCTAGCTTCCAGATCACCAGCAGCTGGTACAAGCTGTTGGCTGATTCTTATCACTGAGACCATTATGAAAGAAGGACTAAAAAGCTTTAGACTGGGACCAGTATTCTGCAAAATGTATTAATGGAATTAAAGACTAAAGCAGGGCATCAAACTTGCAAGTGTTCATCTGCCAGTAATACAGTCACATACACAATCAGAATCTACTACAGAAACGGTGCTAACTCCTGGCTCAGTTTCACATTCATTAAATGAAAACAAGCTCATGTTTTCATTTAATGAATAAAAACAAGCTCATGTCTATGCAGGGAAACTGCCTCAGGCTGATATCACAGCAAAGAACAAGAAGGCACATAGTGTACTTTCTTAAAGAAGCACCACTCCCTAAATACATTACATTAATGTTTCATAGGCTGTTAACATTTTAACTGACATCAGCTACAAATACATTTGAATACCAGTTCTATGAAAAATAATTTTATTTTCTCCCTTTATTGTAGCTGTATGATGTACTAACTGTGGAAGATATTGTTCCAACAGCACTTGCTTGAAGAAGCATGGTGTCCTTTGAAAAAAAAATATTTAAAAAAAATTCTTATGCAGTTCTACATGCAAATACAGGTCTCACAACATGACTACACTGATATGGGAACCCCCACCTTGTAAATGCCAAGATGGCAGGTGCCATCTTTGATTAATTTGTCAAGGTGAACATGGTGCCAGGTAGAGTAATGTAAGCAAACAGCAAGCAAAAATAAAGTAGCTGAATAATATTACAGAACAGTAAAAGTGGACTGATGAACTCTTAATAAAATATAACTCTAGATGTTTTACTGAGTCTGAAGTAGTCCAAGCAATAACTCCCCACTATCGTCAAAATAGTAGACCGGAAAAGCAGAGTGTCATATTATCTGGGATAATGGTTCCATAATCTAAAGGTATGCCCTGTACCAAGTAATCATTCTCCCATAAAATATGGCAATCAAGCCGTTCAACAATAGGTGTTAAAACTATTACCTGTTTAACAGGCTTCATCTTGCAGACCTAGTAGTGGAGTCCCTGAATATTTCCACCTGTAAACCCACTGACTATGAACAATTCACTTAATCAGAGAGCAGTCCCTGGTCACTCCTGAAAATAGGTACTGTACCTAGTGTCACTACCAATTTAACAATTTAGTATGACAAAAAAAAAAAACACAAAAGGTTTAGTTACATACTGTATGGCTTCAGTGAATACTTATGGCACAACCTAAAGCTACAAAGTAGAATACTTCTGAAACAAAGTTAACAGCCAAGTCCAAAAAAAAAAAAAAAAGCATCGTAATAAAAGGAGTGAAAAGCTCATCAAAATCTACAATCAAAAGTACTGATTACAGTCTGTGATAAAGACAGCAGAATTTAAGTCTGCTGGTGAAAGGCAAAATATGTAACTGTCATTATCTGAAAATCCACTATGTACATGTGTACATAGGTAGGTACTAGGCTATCGGCCCAAGGGCTTAAGTAAGCCTAGCCAACAAGGTTCCCTGGCTTACGTCACCCAAAAAGTTATTTTCCTGTGCCCTTGTCGAGAAGAGCCACAGAAGTGATCCCTGGGGTGTATTTCCTATTTCCCATCCACTTATCAAGATTTTTCTTGAAGAGTGCTAATGAGGAACTTTGCTTGACATAGATGGGTAGCTTGTTCCGGAGTATGGGAAGTCTCTGGGACAGGAATCTATCCCTCCAGTATGTCCTGTTTATTGTGGTAACAAGGTTTAGGTCCCTAGAGTGTGTAGCTCAGAGGGATTGGGATTTATTTAGATGTAGCATGTCCAACACCTCTGGGTTTGACATAGCTTTATATGTTAGGCAGAGATCATCTCGGAGTAGGCAATATGCAACGGAGTACAGCTCGAGGTTTTTGAGATGGTCAGTGTAGGGCATCTGTTTGAGGCCAGTAATCCTCTTTGTGAGGTACTTCTGTGGCCTTTCCAGCTGCTGCAGATGTCTTGTGAGGTACATTTCAAAAGCGGTGTTGTACTCTATAATGGGTCTAATGAGTGTCGAGTAGAGGGGAACAATGACCTCTTTTGTGATGAGGTGTGCAACGCAGAAGGATTTTCTGACTACTCTGGCAATGTGATTATCAAAGGAAAGACTACTGTCCACCTGAGTCCCCATGTACACTACTGTAGAATTGAAAGACTAACTTTTCACACAAACACACACACAAAATATAAATATATTGAGAGACAGATCATCAAAGCCCTACTTGCTTAAGTCGATGAAGAAGTTTTCAGACATGTACAAATGTTCCTAATACAATGACCCCCCCCCCCCCCCCATCAATATTCCAAAATGTGCATGCTGATTTGGTCAGTGTTTCCATTGTAAATCAGACTTATACTAATGGAAAAAGGTCCGGTCGCCTGGACTTTTTCCATTAGTACAAGTCTTTTTTTTTTTTTTTTTTTTAGACTGCAACATTGAACAAAAGAGCTCCGTTGCTATAATCTCGTTATGTTAAATGGGTTTAACATAGCGAGATAGCTTTAAAAAAAAAAAAAAAAAAAAAAAAAAAAAAAAGGAGATCTTCCTTTCTCCTTTGCTTTTTTTAAAGCTGTCTCACTATGTTAAACCCTTTTAACATGGCAATACACTTTTAAAAAGCAACAGAGATTTTCTTTTCTCCATTGCTTCCACACACAGCTCTGATGTACTGCGTAAGCATATGCATGCGCAGTACATCAGAACTGCCACAGAATACCGGACAGCTGTGGAAGGGCAGCACGGAGGCATTATACAATGCCATTATTTAAGAAAAGTAAGTATTTTACTTCTTAAATAATGTCATTGTATAATAGCAATAACCCACTTCTGAGTGTGGGTAATGCTGGATTTACCCACGGTTGTCTTTGTTTGGCCACTCGGGCCAAACTGTGGGTAAATCCAGCATTACCCACACCCAGGTGTGGGTTACTGCTTAATTAATTCACTGCAAATAAGATGGACGCACAATGCATAAACTTGAGCACAGACAATATGACTTCTGACAGACAAAACTTTCAAGAGCAAAGTATAGAAGGAAAACTGAGTTTCTTGTGATGCAGAGGATTCAAGAAACTTCAGAAGGAAGACCTACTGCATGCATTACTGATGCACTTTAAAAAGTGAGATTTATAAGTACCTTCTAATTTGCTGTTTTACTAGGAAACTGAAACAATGATGTGGCTGTATACCTCTGACTACTTAAAATTCATTTGCCATTAACCAAACACTGTGACATCAAGTGTTTTAAGATAGACTACCATTTTGAGCATAAAAATGCATTTGTTGTGCACACCCATAAAACTGGTCAGCTTTCCTTTAGAATAAAGAAATATCCCTAATGAATGGGAAAGAATATTTTTAAAGTATGCTGAAGAATCATCTGTAGCCCTGTCGACTGTGGCATAAAAGATCCAGGCTTTTGATGTAAATGACCAAACACAGTAATACCAAAAGCTAACTACACTGTCCAAGTTTAGTGTAGTCATTCTTTCCTATTTTGTAAAGAAGACAAAAACTTGGCACTTCTCATTCATGCCCCCTGTTTTTCCCAGTTAACATTTTACTCATGTGTGTGCTTATAATAGATTTATAGATGTTCCAAGGCCACTGAGTCTTATTACCATTCACTCCTTGCCAGTACCCTCCTTCAGGATGCTGCGCCTTTCTTCAGGACAACCATTACCAGTCAATCCCAGAGTAAATTTGCGGATACTCATCTGGTTATCTTATTTATGTATAAAGGAATATAGTGAATCACACTCAGAGGTTTGGGGGGGTGCTGGTGCTGGGGTTAAAAACCTGTCCTTCCACCATATTTTATTTATCTGTTGGGAATATTTAAATCCTTGGTTCTAGTATTGGTAAAGATATTGGACTTATGAAGAAAGAGGAGGTCCAGGATAATCTAATCTCAAATGGGGCAGTTAGAGAGAATGATCTCTCCCCTCAAAAAGTCTGTAAGACATTCATTAAAGGGATACAACTTCCAGCCACAGTTGGCAGCTCAGGGACATTAGGCCTGTGATCTTTGGGTCTTTCTAATACAAGTGAGTTAATCTATACTGTATGATGAGGAGAGAGTTGTCTACCACAGAGTGAAGATGCTACACTTTTTAGTATTTAATTTTATCCCATTTTTAGTACACCAGGCACCTTTTATATCACAAACATTTGGATTAGATACATGATTTATAGAGGCTAGCACAAAGGTACACCAGAAAATAAAATGAGGTTTAAAGTTAAATATCTAATAATTGCAGAGACACACAGAAGGTCTAAAGCACATCAGGCTTGGCAAATAGAAACTTTCCTAGTAGAGGCCAAAGTTAGTAGATGTGCATGTCTCATGGTAAAACTCTAAACTTGCTGACATTCTTGATTCAAAAAGATTTAACATTAGCTTTTGTAGCCCAAGGCAGGCTGGTGAGTGATCTGTGCCACCAAATGGTTGGAAGCTTAAGACACAGAAAGTATGAGTATATGAAAAGAAATTGTTTATAAGGGTCGGAGCACAGCATATATCTTCACCTGTTTCCCAAGACTGCTATCAAACAATTAGAGTAACATTTGCATAATTAGCAGACAAGTATTTAAGGTGTTGCTAGCTTAACATTCAGATTTAGGCTAACCAACCTCATGCTCTATTATAAAGCAAGGAAGAAAGATTAATGCAAATAAAATCTTCCTCCTCTCAATAGCTATCCCTGATTTCTGCCCTGCCGAAATACTTATAGCAACCCGTAACCTCAATCAACACAAAAAACTTGTCATTGCAGCAATCTACATACCCCCCAGGTAAAAACATTCCCATACTCGAGCAGTTTCTTTCTTGGATTTCTGTATCCATTTCCTATGAAATCATCATCCTTTGGGGATACGAATATTGACCGGAACCTTGTTAATACTGCATCCCCTAGCGACTCTATAAACCTTTATGGCTTTACCCAACTGATCACCTCACCCACGCACCAGCAAACAAATTCCCAGAAAGGCTCGGCCAGCGACTGGATATTAGTATCCAACATCCAGTGCTATCATAACCATTCCACCCTACCTAGCTCCCTTAGTGACCACCTCCCTACCTCAGAAGTGAGACACTCTCCCAATCTTAAGAGATACCAACACAAAGGGTCTCATAACCTTAAAAAATACAACCCTGTCACCCTAAACAAATTACTGGCCATTTCTACACATATTACCCCTTAATGAGGCTGTCCAAAGCTTCAACAATAAATTCCTAGAAACCTTTAACACCCTGTCTCCCAGTAGAAAAATTAGGCTAAAATGTAATTATGTACTACGGCTAAATCAGGCCAACTCGATCACTTATGAACAAGAGATACAGTTGCCTGGACAGCATGGGAAAAAATAACAACTCAACTTTCCACCTGAACTTATATAAACAGTTTTGCAACCCAAGAGAAAAGCAGGTCCTACTAGACAAAATTTTTTTTATCAAAAATCTCAGATCAACCCACATTCCAACCCGAAGAAATTCTGGCACTCAATAAACAAATTACTATCTCCAGGGAACCCCTCTTCACCAAACCCCTTCCCTAAAAACCTTCTAATGAAACTGCAACCCTACTTAACAACGTTTTCACTGACACAATAGAAAAGTTTACTGAACCAGAAACTCTTGATATTAAGACTGCACCTCCCACCTCATCATCCCTCATTCTCCCTAGCAATTTCCTTCATCAGATCACTTCTTAACAAACTCAAACTCTCTTCCCCATCAACCAACAAACTCCCCCACTATTTCTCAAACGTGTAGCCGAATTTGTAATATACCATGTATCTATACTTATCAATAGACCCATGCAAGAAAATACAGTACAAGATATCTGGAAAAAATTCTTCATAATACCCCTCCCACAAGGGAGGAAATTCTACAGAACCCTCAAATTACAGGCCTATTGCCATGTTATCCCCTTTATCCAAAATACTGGAAAAATGCATACATACACAAAAAGCAAACCTAATTACACCCACACAGCATGGTTTCCGACCCTCGCACACTACTACCACTACCCTCCTATCTTTCACACGCAACACTGCCCAAGCCAAATACAACAATAAACTCGTATCAGCTCTATTCCTTGACCTATCCAAAGCATTTGATACTATTTCCCATCCCATACTCCTAAACAAACTTTCCAGGCTACAGCTCTCTACCTCCACTACCTCCTGGTTTAACAGATACCTCTCAAACAGATATCAGTCTGCAGATGGCAAACATCCTTCTCCCCTTTCTGTCTTGTTAAGATCGGGATTCCCCAGGGTTCTATCCTGGGCCCCCTAATTTTTAATTTATTTAGAAATAACCTCCATGTTTCTTGCCCTCACCCTACCTTAATACAGTATGCAGATGAATCCACAATTATTAACACCTCCGACAATATACAAAATCTCCACACTGTCATGCAACAATCTCTGCATCTAGTAGAAGAATGGCTAACTGAAAACAACCAGCTTCTCATCCCAAAAAAAGCCAAGCTTCTTCTTTTCCTTCCAAAAAACCTCAATATAGCTAAAGACAACGTCACCATCTCATTCTTAGATAATACAATATCACCACCTACTCAACCACCAAATTGCTTGGCATTACTATAGACGACCAATTAAAATTCGACCTGCATATCTTAAACTATATGAAAAAGTACAATTAAAACCTAGGGCTTCTATACCACAATAACAAATATATACCCAACAAATCTAGACCTATACTGGCTCAAACATTTATTCTACCATAAAAAACAAAAGAAAAAATGGTCTGGACACGCCGAAAAGCAGTGAATAATTTATTTCACAATAAATACAAGCGCTTTATTCTACCATCCCTGCTGTATGCTGCTCCCATACTTATTAACCCCCAAAATAATCTCTTAACCAAACTAGAAACTGCCTGCAACAAGGCAGCCAGATTTGCAGCACATAATAGCTACAAATCCCATCATTGTATATCCCTGAAAAGCTTAAGATGGCATGAGCTCCCTCACATGCTTTAAATATCATAGCTACAAATTGCATACAGCATCCTAAATGGTCCCAACTCCTGCCCTGCCCTTATATCCATAATTACACCCTACACACCCAATCATGACCTTAAAAGCACACAACAAAACCTTCTGCAGATGACCAAGCCAAACAAAAATATTGGAAAAATACTTTACAGTCATTCAATTTCATACTCATGGAACAAACTTCCATTGTCCCTTCGCTCCACTACCAAAAGTGGTAAATTCAAAAAGCAACTAAAAATTCATTTCCAACATGCAAGGGTCTATACTTGTTAAATTAAATTTTCTTCTTCTTTCAACATATCTGCCTAGCATCAACCTAAACTGTCTGCAAACAGTATATCACTCTATCTGTGGTTAGTACCTATGCTATTAAATGCATCTTTGTTGTACTATGCCATGATGTTACTCTGAAGTTTTATTATTTTAGCATTGCTACATTCCTTATAAATAACCTAATGCTAACCAAATTTTTCAAACATACTATTAATGCATTCTCAAAATACTATACTTTTGCTTTGTATATATTCAAAGTGTATATCTCTCTCTGTTTTTTTGTACTGTAAAGTATCATAAAACTTGAATTGTTAGGTTTTTCTTATTTTTTAATTACTTTCCTGGAGCTTTTCTTCTCAGATCTCCACAGAAAAAGGTCTCTCTTGGCCTAATCAGGCTAACCCGGTTAACAAATGTAAAAATAAATAAATAAATAAAATCTCTTACAATGCCAGAAAAGACTTTAGAAATAGTAATGAGCATTTCTCCCAATCAAAGAGAGTTGGAAGGAGCCACAGTATCAATTTGATTACCGCTCCAACAACTAACTTTCAAAAACTAGCTTATTCACTTGTCATGCATAAGTATGCACAATTACAAGTTGTGTGAAAAGTAGTTTACAAAGCACTTAAACTCAGACAAAAAAAAGTTTGATTACTGAAACAGTAATACATGAAATTGCTGCTTACAATTAGCTTGTTGTTTACTCTGTACACAATCATGGGCCCAGGTGTTCTGTTTTTGCACATGGCTTCTACTAGAAGCATCAGGCTTTATAAGACACCTATATGAAATCATCTTCTGAGAGGAAGGTATTAGAGGCAGACCCAGACTCCCCATTTCAGTCATCCCTGCATCATTTTCTTTCATTTCCAAAAATGTTGTCACGTTTCCAAATGGGAAATAGACTGCATTTCAGAATTTTGACTACCAGAATTCCATGATCAAATGTTCAAAAAAGGGTGTATGAGGATTAGAGCTTGTTAAATGCAGTGTGATACATTAGAGTGCAATTTATGTACATGGGTAAGGTGGACTGACTTAAGTACTATGTGGAAAGCATACGACTTCTCTATCCAGCATTCTGGCCACTCCATCGGGAAGCAGAACAGGTCTATCATATTTAAAGATGGATGAATGGATGAGGTTAAACTGAAGCCAAACCACTTTCTGGATTAGCAAACAGAGGAAAGAATCTTTTGTTCCTTCTACACGTGGATGCTATGTCCTAACAGCAAGAGAAAATAATAAGCAAGATGGTTTAATGGTACAAGCTCTTGCACTACAGGTTTAGATTCTGGGGTACAAGCCTGACCTGCCATCACTGTTTGAGGGAAGTTTTGTAAGTTCCCAGTAAGTCTGTGTGTCTGTATTTTCTCTGGGTACTCTGATATTACCCAACCTCCCAAAAATGACTAGCTACACTAAAATTGCCTATATGTAGATAATTTGTATTTATTCATGCCATGATGGACTGGGCCTTTGCTGCAAAAATTTCAGCACCAAAAACCAGTTCACCTACTAGATAAAAAATAAAGGACAGTGGTTTTAATCATTATTTTCATGAATTTCCCCAGTCTTCACTCTAAAAAGTGAAGACACCTTTGTCTCCCACTGATAAAAGTTGCCAGTCTTGGCAATCCAGCATATTTCTGAGAGGAAGAAAAGGCTGTTGGTGATGGAATTACTGATGACTCTTAAGCATAACCATTATAGTCCAAGAAATACCTTTAAATAATTAAACTTTCTGAGCTTTAATACTCACAATAAATATAGAGGAAGTGGATCTTTTCCTTTTACCCTCTCAAGTAAATTAGAATTTATTTATTTATTTCAGTTTGATGACCGGGGAAATTCACTGGGCCAAGAGCAGCCCATTTCCAGTGGAGGCCCAGGGAGAAAAGCTCCAGACAAAAATTCATACAGTATCAACATTTTTGCAAAATACACATATAGTTATTGAACATAGTTTAGGTACAATTTGAGAGTTGAGAAATACATACTGGCACTATACATAGTAGTATAACATATGTAATTTAGGTACACTTTGATAGATTGGGAAAGTATACTGGTACTGTAAGTAGTGATGCAATACAGGTAGTGGACTGTCTTATACACTGAGCAATGAGAAAGAAACATTGTAGTACTGGAAGACAGAGAGCTGGAAATGTTCAACATAAAGTTATTGGACATAGTAAGTTAGGTAGTCATTGAGACTTTGAGAAAGGCAAGAGCTGGTAATTTAGTGAACTTCTAAAGGACCCAAACCATTAAAGACCAAATGATGAAAGGGCCCAGTGCAAGATAAAAGTTATTCTTAACTTGAAAATGAAAGGAGAAGTTCAACAGTAAAGTAATATTTCATGTTTCTTCTTTTTAAAAAAGTCTTTATTGGATTTTCAATTTGTAAAATAATCACAACAATATTTACAGTCAGGTATTTGTAAACATAAATGAAGAAATTTTAATAAGCCTTACATATAAAAGAAAAAAACTATTTACAGAAGTGTCCATTAACCATCAATTCATTCAAATTATTATACATTACATTAAATCTAAAATGCAGTTATTTTTGATTGTCAAGCAGAGTTTTGTCCACGCATAGTAGCAAGATGTAATCTTGGTTATTTTTGACTTAATGATAATGATTTCCAGGTAACAAATTTCAGTTGTAATATTTATATATTCTTTGAAAGACAGTGTAGATTAATTCTTCCAGTTCTGAGTTATAACCTTTTCTCGCTATTGATAGCATAGACCACAAAATGTGATATTTAATTTTTTTAACACATAGAGAAACAGGAGTGTTAAAATGATTGGCGATTTAGCTAAAACAAATTTATATCCAAAAAAAGCCTGTAAAAAGAGATTAATATTACTCCAATACGGTGTTAAGACAGTACAGTCAAAAAACATGCATTGCTAATCCACTTTAAGTTGTTGTTTACATCTTTAACAAACTTGTTTCTGCATGAACCTTAATTCAATTTTATGTGGTATAAAGAAAGATATATGCACACATTTCTAAGTAAAGAGATTCCATCTAAGAGAGGAAGTTGTATGTTTAGGAGATACTGAAATTAATTTTTTATCTTCTTCACTTGGAGGTCTATTATAATTTGGGTAAAATAGTTCCAATAATTGTCATAGCAACTTTTTGCTTCTCTCATCACAACTCTATACAATTTATTTTTATTTAACATTTGTTGACCGGGAAAGTACGACTGGGACAGAGCCGTGTTTTAGAGAAGGCCCATGGAGAAACACTCCAGATACATGTGCTTGGAATTCAGATAAGAGACACTGTTCCAATGTGTTGCATTAAAAATATTAGATATTCAATTAATTTTGGAATGTGATCTCTTATCCTTGGTTGCATTAACTTAATTTCCCCTTCTGAAGGGTTGCAATCTAGCCACGTCTTTATCTAAATTTTATTTGTTCTTAATATAATCAAAAGAATGCAGCTTTTCATCTTTCATTAACTGAAAATAATATAGCAGATTTTTTCACGTTAAATATGATCATTGTTTCTAATTTTGAGGTGGAGATGGCATTTTGGATATATGCCATAGGAAATATAAGATCATCCATGGTTTTTATGCCAGGTTTCTATATATAACATTTTAAAAGTGTTTAATATAGTAGAAATAAAACAGGAGTTACTTGTTTGGTGACTTTGCCTATAAGGTAATCCTTTAATAACCAATGTAGACTGTTACTTAGTATGAGACAATTATTAGAATATGTATTACATTTAGAGTTTCCCAAAACATTTTCTAAACACTCTTTCCACCTAGCTGTGTAAGTGTTATTACTCCAAAGCAATGCTTGGGTCTTTGGGATACCAAAGAAATCTTAAAATGAAAGTGATAAATTATTTAATACAACTTTTTGCGTGTGGGGGGAGGCTAATGTCAGTGATTGTATAATATACAAGATTTTTGGTAGGATAACCATTTTGATTATAGATAACCTCTCTTCCATTGTGAAGAAAATTTTATTCCATTTGTCTATTAGATTATTTTTACTGTTAGTATAATTATAATTTATATCTTCAATGTTATCTGTTATAATTATTCCTAAATAATTTTCTTCTCTTTGACAATATATTTAATTTATTTATTTTTTATTCTATTCTTATTTGTATTTATACATAGGATTTTTGTTTTGTCATCATTAAATGTTAAACCAGATTTTCATTTAAATACATATATTGCTAAGAAAACTGCAGATAGAGAATTATCACTGTTATTAATGTCAGTAGGATGTCATCAGCAAATAGCTGAACTTTAGAGTTTAAATTATCATTTATGTTAATACCTTTTATATCTGTATTTGGTCTGAGAAAATTAGCAAATGGTTCCATAATTACGGTAAAAAGCAAAGATGAAAGAGGACATCCTTGTTTGGTTCCTTTCAAAATTTGGACAGAATCAAAAGCAAAAGTACCTATTTTAACATATGTAAAACAATCATTCTAAAGAAGATTAATAAGATGTGTGAAGTTTCTTGAGAAATTATATTCTTCTAAAACCAGCAAGAGATATTTCCAGTTTACCGAGTCAAAAGCACCATTAATATCAAGACTCATGAAAGTTCTATTTTTTAATTTGCATAGTCAATTATTGTGGTTATTCTTTAATTATTGTCATAAGTATTTCTGTTTAAGATAAAGCCAGTTTGATTTTCATCACTCATGGAGGGTAGAATATATTTTAATCTATTAACATGAACTGCCATGAACAATTTATAATCTACATTTAAGTGAAATCAGCCTGTAGGAAGAGCATTTAGTAGGATCCTTGTCAGTTTTTAATATTGGAGAGATAAGGGCATCTTTCTAGGAAGGAGGAACTTTAGCTAGGTCTTGACTATAGAAAAAACCTTGTCTAGGGCTTCTTTGGGTAACATCTTAAAAAGTTCAGATATAATCCCATCATTATCTGGTGCTTTATTAGGATTCAGTTTAGAAATTTGAGTTTGAAGTTCAGACACAGAGATCGGTTTGTCAATTTCATTTGGTCATCAGATAGTTTACTTTTTAGATTAAAAAAATAGTTTATTTCTTTTGGATCTATTAATATATTATTTTGACTGATTTTATTATAATAATCTCTGAATTCCTTTAGAATATCTTCTGTTACTTTTATTTTCTTCCTATATGAGTAGACTTCTTTTATGTGATTGGACTTACTGAGTAATTTTGTTTCTGTGGCTAAATTGCTCATAGATTTTGAGTTACTAGGGAGGTTAATCAATCAAACTTCTCAAGGTTGATTTTAATTTTACGGTTTAAGATTTATAAGTATTTGTTGTTTAGCTTATTAATCTCTTCTGTACTATATCTGTCTGATTTTTCTAATTTTAACTTATCAAAGTTTTCTTGTATTTCATGTAATTCTTTGTCCCACTGTGTTTTTTGACAACCAATTAGTGACTCTACCAAAAATGATATACTTTTAGTGCATCCCATAAATAAATTTCTGAAGTATATTCTATATTATTAATTTCTATAAAGGAAAGGATTTCTTTAATAAAAACACCCTTAAATTCTTTTAAACAAGTAACATATGCTGCTAATCTTCTGATTTTAACATTATTATTAGATTTCAAAAACAGCTCAAAGGTAATTGCATTGTGATCTAAAAGCGGGCAGGTTACAGTTTTGACTTTGCCTAGTTTATCACTCAGGTCATTAGAGACGTATTCTGGACTGCCTTCCATGTCTATAGAAATAATGAATAAAAATAATGAATTTGGTTCTAAAAATTCATTCATGTCTCCAAGATGAAACAATTCAGTAAATTTTAACAATGCCTTTGCAGATGCCTGTATTCCCCTTTTACCTATTGTGTTAGTCTCACTTGGTGACAGTATACAATTAAAGTATCCCACTAGAATGATATTGCCTTTTGAGTTTTGAATTATTTGTTCTAGATATTTGTCAACTGTTTTAATTCCTATTCCAGGAATACAATACAAGTTAATAAGAGTTAGTATCCTCTTACTATACTTTATAGGTACAGTACCAAAGCATACCTTTATCGTCTTGATATGCTTCTATAACCGTTGGCATAGGCAGTGAATTTCTCATTAATATAGCAACTCCACTTTTTTGATTACATTATGATGTTATTTCATGCTTTGCTGGTTAAGCTATGTAAAGAAGTAAAACTAACTTTGTTTGCATAAAAAGAAAAAAATTCTTGAAATCTTATTTCCTTTGTGATTAAAGAAAATGGAAAAGGAAAGATCTTTACTTTCCCCTTAATTTCTTCTTTTTCTCATTTGTCTTAATTCCATTTATCTCAGTTTGTCTTTTAATGATATAATGGACCAGTCCATATCCTCTGTTTGTTCAAAAAAATTGTTAGTTTGTAAATATGACAATGCAAGGTCAAGATCTTCGATGAATTTAATCCCGTTAGAAAGGAAACTGTTCAGCCTGGCCAGGAACAGTAAATGTACCTTTATCTTCCTTTTCTTAAGTTCTCTTATAAGAGGAAGACTTTTTTTTCCCTTTTAGACATCACTGTTGCGAACAGTCATTATCAAAATTAATATTTCCTTCCGCTTTAAGTGATGACTTAGCCCCAGCAGTTTTGAGTATCAGTTCTTTACTCTGAGATGAAATAAATGTAACTACGATGGACCTCGGTGAAGTACTGAACTTAGATACAGGATTAACCAGAGATGTGTGTGCTCTCTCTATACTAAAAGAGAGCTTCAGGCAAATCTAAAGTTTTAGGGAGCCAGATAGACAAGAAATTAACTATAACTTCTGTTCCTTCTGGTAGACCAACAATATGAATGTTGTTCCTACGGGACCTGTTTTCAAGGTCACCTACTGTGGCTAGTAAAGAGTTCTTCTGTTTTAACACAAATTCAGTATTGTTATCCACTTCACTTAGTCTTTCTTCTATATCATTCAAGGAGTCTTCAATGCTGGAAATCTGGTTGCTCTGTAACTGCAGAGCTTTATTAATTTGTTCAATCTATTTGGAACACTTATCCTTAAGTCATCTATTTTGGTGTCCAATCTATGTATTTTCAAAGACAATTCTTGAATATTAGTCAATAATGACTGACGCTCTTTTTCTGAACTGAGAGTCTTGAGATGCCACCTTTGTACAACTCATGGTGCTGCAAGATATAGTGAAGAAATTTTCTTGCGCACATTTTGACAGGAAAATAGTTGAATATTAAGAAACTTTTTGATGTAATCCTTTAGGACACCAACGTTTATCGTAATTCACTTAACTGAGTTGTTTAGGATTATTTAGAAATAAAATTTCCTGTCAGAAATATAAGTAGTAGCAGAGCATAAGAAAAGTGCTGCTATCCTAGTCTCATCCTGGCCATGCCTCCATATTTGAAATTTCTTAAATGCTGGCTAATCAAGTATTAGTGAAAAGAAAAAAGTGAAGTGTGTCAGCAACTGCAAAAAATTCAGTCTAACAATTCCGTTTTAACAAGGATACTACAACCTTATGAGCAGGTTCACTCAAAAAATTTGAATATGAAATTAAAGGGAGAAGACAAAGTCTGCAAGACATAAAGGTCAAAATTTAGAAACTTGTATTACCATATGCAGAGCAGTTTAAGGCAAGTTGTGATTAAGAGTTTCTGATTCAGAGATCAGTCTAGTACCACTGTGGTAAGAAAGTTCCGTAATGCAACACTGGTCTCACTGGCAAAAGTCACAACTTGTGACCTTACATGCAAATGCAGTAGTCTAGGGGTGTGGTTGCTGCAAATTAGATGTATGCTTCTCTGGAATTTTCTGACCACATAGGAATAGCATGGTAGAGCAATTCAAATAATCTCTCTATTATATTATTTAAGAAGCAAAGTGAAAATAGTACAGTCAGGCTTTTGCCAGTGTATATGCATTCAGTCCTATGGCAGGAGCAGGGCTGTTAACCCCACGGGAGATAATTACTGCACGATCGTGTGTGTATGTATGTATGTAAAGGTATGACTGCAGGTTTCTCGATGTGTGGATGTGTGATGCCTGTCTGGGTGTGTACATGAGCATGCATGAGTGTTGACATGTGCATGAGCATGTGTCTACGTGTTCACAGTGCCTGTGCAACTGAGTTATGTGGGTTTGTAGGGGGGAATACTAGTGTGGTTGCCTGTACCAGTGCAGTTTTCAATCGGAGATATGATAAGAAGCCACTAATGACCCACTGAGCCCTGCAGCTTTACCATGTCTCTGAATCACAATACATTACCACTGAGGTATTCCACACTGGGGTTTCCCACAAAGCACTGTCTGTGATATGCTCTCTGAATCTCAGGGGCAGGTAATTATACTCAGAGACAACAGTTTCCATTTGTAAATAAAAAATTAGGCCAGTAAAAATGTCCATCTTAAACAACAATTTGTCAATACAAAATTCTGTCTTACTGAGAACTTGAACAGTAGCAGATATGACTTAATATGTATGGTGAACAAAATAAGAAAGAAATTTACAATTGGCAGGTAGAACGTAGGAAAGTGGTTCTTTGGTGCATTTCCATGGAGTGATCAAACTCTTTGCAAAGAACTACTTACTCCTCAGTTTCCAAAAAATGTCTCTGGTCTTTTATCCTGTCTTCCTACTGGGATCCGATTCCCTTCTAACATAACAGACCAATGTCTCTGTGCTGATTTAGCACTGAAAATGAAGCTGTCCTTTTAATAACTGCCAAGGAAAGCAGACCAAGAGTAAGGTCAACTCATAATATTTACAAATGAAAAACAAACAAGACAATGTTTCTACAGCAAAACAACGAAGCTGCAAAACATTTGAATCACTGCACATAGAACTTGTCATATACTGTTCATCAAGAACACAATGTTTCTAGTAATGACATGTTAAGAGTAGCAGCACATCTTCTATGTGGAACATTTATTTATTTATTTTACATTTGTTTACTGGGAGAGTCCGACTGGGCATAAAACCCTTTTTCAGCAAAGGCCCGGGGAAAAGAGCTCCATTGTTAGTAAACTATTTTCTTAGTGGAAAAAAAATTGTATAATACAATAAAGAAAAAAATACTAACAGACATTCATAATGGTAAAAAGACTAGAACACAATAAATTGGTCAAGTGGGAGACAAGACCAATAATTTTGTATAACAATGCTTCTAGAAGACAGTTCTTACAGTAGTAGCAGGTAGTGACATTGTATACAATAAGAGTGCAATTATGATACTTAGTCTTATATACAGGTAGGGGCGGCCGTGGTGGTGCAGCAGTTAGCGTTACCGCCTCACAGCAAGAGATTTTCCAGTTCAATCCTTGGCTAGGGTGCCTTCTATGCGGAGTCTGCATGTCCTCCCTGTGTGGTCATGTGGGTTTCCTCCGGGTGCTCCGGTTTCCAACCACATCCCAAAGACATGCTGTAGGTGGATTGGACACTCTAAATTGGCCCTAGGTGTGAGTGCGTGCATGTGTGTGCCTTCTATGGAAGGTTGGGCGCCGGGCTGGCAACCCGACACCGTAAAACTCCACTGCCAATCATGAATGGACAGGTGATCCGCTGTGGCGACCCCTAACTGGGAAAAGCCGAAAGAAGAAGTCTTATATACAGGTAGCATAGCAAACTGAAGATAGATGTTAACAGATATTAACAGTGAGAAAGAAAAAAAAAAACAACATACGGTAGTCATATGGCTTAAATTCAATGCTCATTACATATGCAATTAAAATTTTAAAATCAGCTAGTTCCATGGTTTGGGCTACCCATGCCCAGTACATGTGATGCTCAAAGTTTTTTAAGCTAGTTATAGTTCTAATTTCAAATGGTAAGCCATTCCACAGTTTAGCAAGGTAGTAGGAGTATAGAGAGTCACCTGAGCTATTTTTACTCCTGGTTACTTCAATTAGAGCTTTATTAGTGGATCTTAGTGGACGGGTATTTATATGTGGATTGAGAAGGCCTTGTAGAGCTGGTGTTTTATCGGGTTTATAGTACATTTGGTGGGCGGAAGAGAGCTGCGTGAGAATGAGTTGGTGGGATATTTCTAACCAAGATAGTTGTCTTAGGGCCTTATGATGATGGGTTCTATCTAGGAGGTCAGCTAGTGGCAAATTTAGCTATCTTTTTATAGCAGGCATCTATCTTGCTTAGGTCTGATTTGGAGATGATAAATGTTCAGCACCTATCTTCAAGGAGGAGCAAATTAAAATCACATACTTTATGAAAAATCACAAACTGTAATAATATGGGAGAATATCTTGCCTTCCATCTATAAACCTTGTGTAACACAACATTTTGAATACATTGAAGGATTACCATCTCAATTTCTCCTTGCCAAATGCCTCATTCTTTGCCACTTTACTGAGAGTACATCTTTAACCACTATTGCCACACTGAGAAAAAAGAAGTTATGTACTTACCATAACATTCCATGTGAGTTGTTTATCTCGCCTTTATTCTCACTGATGGGTACGGAGTCGATCCTCTGCTCCGACACGGCCAATAGCAAAGCTCAAGGTTTGCCAGTAGCTCGAGACCAAGCCCCTTATCCCACAGTGCACTGCTGGAATTACCTCAGATCTTGTTTGCTGCGAGTAACGGTATATAAATACATATACCCTTTTATTTATTTCTACCAAGAAACACTTCCCAAAGGGGAAGAAGAAATATTGAATAACCAGGATGGTACTAGCCTCTAAGTCAACAGTCAGCCTGGAGGGGGAAGGAGGGAGGGACGTGAGAATAAATGTGAGATAAACAACTCACATGGAACATTATGGTAACTACATAATTTCTTTATGTGAAGTTGTTAAATCTCGCCGTTTATTCTCACTGATGAGTAGCGTCCCTAACACCCTCAATCTTGGGTGGCTCATGGAAGTATGTTCTTCAGTACTGTGGAACCAAAGGAAGACCTGTCCCTGGAAGCCTTATGTACTTTGTAATGCATGATAAAGGTATGAGGGTTAGACCAAGTGGCTACAGCGCAAATATTGTCAAGGGGCAATTTAGCTTGAAAGGCAGAAGACATAGAAACGGCTCTGGTAGAATGAGCCTTAGGTTTGTGTGTCAATGGCATGCTCGCATTCTTATAAACAAAGGATATACAATCTGATAACCATTTAGATAAGGTTGTTTTAGCCACTGGATTGCATTTTCTGGCTTCTGAGAAGGATACAAAAAGTTGATCTGATTTTCTAATATCCTTAGTTCTGTCAAGATAAAATCTGAGCTGTCTGTGTACATCAAGTTTGTGCAGCATGTATTCCAATTTGTTAGAGTGGTTGGGGAAAAAAGACTGGCAGCTCAATGACCTGACTGATATCTGATTCAGAACAGACTTTAGGTAAAAATGAGGGGTTTGTTCTGAGATATATTCTATCAACATGGAAAATCATGTAAGGTGGTCTGATAGATGATGCTTGAAGTTCTGACACTCTGCGGGCAGAAGTAATGGCCACTAGAAAAATAGTTTTCCAGGATAAATATTTGAGATCACAAGAAGATGCTGGTTCAAAAGGGGGAAGAATAATTTCAGACAGCATAAAGTTTAAATTCCAGGGAGAATAGGGAATTTTGATAGGAGGTCTCATGTGAAGAACACCTTTAAGAAAAGTCTTAGATAATTTATGGCCCATAACATTTGAGCCACCAAACCCAAGGTGAAAATTTGAGATGGCAGCTAACTGGACTCTAACTGTAGCAGCTGCTGCCCCTTACTTAAAAGTCTTTGGTCACGAATTCTAAAATGGACAATAGCGGGGCTCGGAAAGGGTCAACTTTTTGCGTGTTGTCCCAAATTGAGAAACTTTTCCATTTACTGCCATATAATTTCCTGGTAGATGGCTTGTGAGAAGGCAAGAGAATCTGTCTTGTATCTTCTGAAACTGAATGAAGCCTGGAAATTAGGAGAAGTGGATTAGCCCAGCAGTCAGTTTCAGGGACTGCAATGAAGGATGGAGGTCCACTGACCGGTGTGTCAGAAGGTCCGGAACTGGGTCCAGGATCCATGGATCTTCCAACAGATGATGGTGGGGAAACGGGTACCAAATCTGTCGAGGCCAGAAGGGGGCTATGAGGATAACAGTTCTTCCCAGCGATTTTGCTTTCTGTAAAAATCTGGGTATAAATGGGAAGGGTGGGAATGCATAAAGAAGACCCGGGGGCCAATCGTGTAAAAGTGCATCTCTCGGGGGATGACTGGGAGGTGGTATTAGGGCAAAGTAGCTTCTGCATTTTGAATTTATGTGGCTGGCAAAGAGGTCATAGCAAGGCTGGCCCCATTTGTGGAAAATCAAGTCCGCAACCTGTTGTTTGAGAGACCACTCATGAGGGAGCAATATTGCCCTGCTTAGCTTGTTCGCTATCACGTTGGATTTCCCCGGGATGTGCGTTGCTAACAGAAAACGCTGGGATGATACAGCACATTGCCAGACCCTGAGGGCTTCTCGACAAAGGGGGTAAGACTCGGTTCTGCCTTGCTTGTTCAAGTACCAGACTACTGACATGTTGTCCGTCTGAACTGCAATAGTTCCTAGAGGGAGATAGTCCTGAAAGTACTGCAACGCCAGAAGTACTACTCTCAACTCCAGAACATTGATGTGCAGAAGTGATTCTTGATCTGTCCATGTGCCTTGGGCAGTCTTTCCCTGAAAATGCCCCCCCACCCTATCAGGGAAGCATCCCTGGTTACTGTGGCTACTGGGGGGGGACAAAGGGTCTTCCGATTGTGACATGAAGAGACGTCAACCATCACCAAAGGTCTCTCTTGCAAGAATCCATGATGAGAATCATGTGGTGCATCGGCAGTTTCTGGTAAGACCACTGAGCAAAGAGGAGCCATTGAAGAATTCGCATATGCATCCTTGCAAGTGGTATAGCCAGGATCGCTGCCGTCATCAAACCTAGTACCTTCAAGACCTCTGCTGCTGTAGCTTTGTTCTTTGACACCAGTGAGCTGACGTGTTGGCGGAGAAGTGAGACTCTTTCAATAGGAAGACGTAGAGTGGTAGTTGAGGTATCTAACTCTGCTCCTATAAAAACGGTATGCTGCGATGGCGATAAGGCAGACTTTTCGAAGTTGATTGTAATGCCTAATTGATGGCAGAGTGTCAGAGTGTATTGTGTTGCCTGAGTCAATTAGTGCCTGGTGGTAATGGTGAGGAGCCAATCGTCTAGGTATGGAAACACCTGGAATCCTAGACGTCTCAGGTGAGCCGTGACCACTGCCATGCATTTGAACACTCTGGGGGCTGTAGTGAAACCAAAGGGCAGGACTCGAAACTGGTAATGACTGGCTCCCAGCTGGAAACGCAAGTGATCTCTGGAGCGTCTGTTCATCTTTTTGTGATAGTATGCGTCCTTGAGATCTATAGAGCACATTCAATTGCCTTTCCCTAGGAAGGGAAGAATGAAATGAAGCGTGACCATTTGGAACTTCTCTTTCTTTACAAACTGGTTGAGTCTGCTGAGGTCCAAGATAGGTCTCCAGTCCCCTGTTTTCTTTGGTACCAAAAAGAATCTTAAGTAAGTTCCGAATCCAACTTGGTCTGCTGGGACTGGTTGGTATGACTCTTTTCTAGCAATCTGTGGACCTCTACGATTGCTTGTTCCCTGAGAATGGGTGGAATATCTGGGATTCTGTTTACAGGAATGGGAGGGGTAGAGAATGGTATGAAATATCCTCTGGAAATGATGCTTTGTACCCATGTATATGATGTTATGTTTAGCCAGGCTTCTGGGTACAAAGACAAGCGACCCCTGACTGCCTCCAGAGCCGAACAGCCGGGCCCCCTTTCAGGGGCGCTGGTAGGGTTGACCGGAGAACTGACCTCTGTCACCCTGTTGCTGCAGACCCCCTCTGCCGCGAGGGCGGCGTCTTCCATTATAACCCCCTCCTCTGCCTCTAGAGGGTGTTTCTCCACGTGTGTCCTGAAAGGCTTCCTGTGCTTTTCGGAACCACATTCCCCCCTAGGGCCCTTGGGGTAGGGCCGAGTAGAGGTAGAAAAACAGACTCCAATGGCAGATAAGGTCTTGCCTTCCTGCTCAAACCTGGTTAAAGTTTCCTTTACTTTAGGCCCAAACAGTGATGAGCCATCGAATGCGGTGTTGATAAAGGAAGACTTAAAGGGTTCCGCAAAGGAACAGAGATGCATCCAAGCTTGTCTTCGAAGAGCAATGCCTGAACTAGCGGCTTTACTTGAACCATCAGCTGCACAGGATATGAGACGCATGGATGAGTTTACCACTGAGTTTAGGGTAGCGAGCTGGGCGTTGACTTTGTTGGCCACCCCTGCAGCTACTGTACCCTGGAGAGTATCTCCTAGATCTTACATGAGATCTCTTTGTAGTCTTGTAAAATGGGTTAAGTAGTTCAGTGATCGCAGAGAAAAAGTCGCTGAACTAAACACGCGTTTCCCATATCTATCCATGACCCTAGAATCTCTGTTACGAGGATGGATAGATGTGGATGTCTCAGACACTTCCTTTTTGGTTGCTGCAGCTACCACCATGGCATCAACAGACACTCCCTTTGTCAAAAATGGCTTGTCCACTGGGGCAGACATGAATTTATTTGGTTTGCGAGGAACAGGTTCCATGGCCTCTGTTGACTCCCATGCCTTACGAGAAATCAGTCCCATGAGCTCATCGTAAGGCTGGGGACACCTAAGAAGTGGAAGGTTGAGACCCAAAAGCCTTCAAGAGCATGGACTCATCCTCAGTAGGGGTCTTGGACTGCCAATCGCCCCTCTGACTAAGGATCTCTAGTGTCTCTTCAAAGGAGATATCCTCAGAGGGGGATCGAAGGTACCCTTCTGACTCATCCAAGTCCGTGTCAGATGTCAAAGACTCCTGTGGGGAGTCTAAGTGCCTCCTCTTGCACAGTCTCTTCCTGGGCACCTCCTCAGTGGGGGGATCTGGGGAGCAGAGGATGCCCTGTTGGGGTACTTGAGGCTCAGGGTCTCTATGCTTAGGGGGACTGGTATACGAAGAAGCAGACACAGGAGCTTGAGGGGAGAGGGAAGGCTGAACCGATGCTGATGTTGTCTTTGGAGACAAAACTCTCCTCATACCATCGAAGGCACCGTGGCTCCAATGACCCGAAAGTACCGTCCGATCCTCCCGCACCAAAACCATGGGCTCCGAGCCCGAGGTAGGAGCCAAGCTCATCCGAGCCGAAGCCCCGAGAGGAAGAGTTGGCACCGACAAATCAGTCCAACTATCCTCCCCGGACCCGATGGGAGAGAGTCGGTCCTAGAGTCCTCGGTCGGCGCCGAGGACATCCGAGTAGATGGAGCCGATAACACCAGTGCGGGTATCGGCTCCAAGGTTCAACAATCATCGGTTCGGTCTCCTTCGGCTCCGAGAGTCCAGTACGGCTCGGAGGAGGAGTAGACAAATCCGGTTCCATGGTCTTCAGCACCGACAAGCTGGTCGGGGCCGATAACAATTTGGCAAGTCCTGGTGTCTGTAAAAGCTTCTGCACTAGCCGATCCATGTCCAAATCTGAAAGGCTGACTGAGGACTTAGATGAATGCACCGAAGGTGCTGACTGGAGCACAGGAGAAGAGGGAACCTCAGAGACTGGTTCCAATACTGAGAGCTGGCTCCGAATCAAAGGTACACTCGGTTCCGAGGTCTGTGGAATCGATGACCCTCCCTCTGAAGTTTTTGCCTTTTTTGCCACTTTGGGGTCTGAAGATTTTGTGGATTTGGAGGATTTGCTGGACGTGCTAGTACCTTCATGGCTACTCAACACCTCAGAAAAGGAATGCTGCAGTAACCCCCTGTCTATTAGCGTCATCCTTCTCTCCAAGAGGACTCTTGAAGAAAAAGAATGGCAAATGCTCCAAGTGTCCTGGAGGTGTTTAGCCCCCAGACAGTAGACACACTGAATGTGTCCGTCAGTGACGGACATTTTCTGCCCACAATCTGGGTATTTCTTGAATCCTGATTTAGGATGGGACTTTTCCTTGTCATCCGACATAGTAAAGGTAAAACAAACCAGTATACTGCAAAAAACTAATACAGTAAAGTCCTTACTTTCCTTGTAAAGACCCACAAAGCAACTAAGCCCAACCCGGGCACTATCTATAACAATTAACTATATTTTACAAATACAGAGGCCCACAGAGAAAAACCCTGACTATTAGAAAAGAGGTTAATAACTCTAAATAGGGCTAAAAGGCCCACACAAAACAACTAAGCCAACAGGGCACTAACTTTCCGAAACTATAGATTCTATTATTAAAATTTTAAACACTGACACACAACTATCTATATGAAAATATCTAAGACAAAAAGAAAGTTTTTTTTATCAAAACTTGCTGTTTTTTTCTCACAAATGGTCCGAGCTAGCTGGATCACCGAGATCTCTCTTGCCGCAGCAAACTAGATCTGAGGTAATTCCAGCAGTGCATTGTGGGATAAGGGGCTTGGTCTCGAGCTACTGGCAAACCTTGAGCTTTGCTATTGGCCGTGTCGGAGCCGAGGATCGGCTCTGAACCCATCAGTGAGAATAAACGGTGAGATTTAACAACTTCACATTGCTTGTTAATACTTCTGTCCTCTGGCACTGCCAGAGAGCCACTTTGCACATTTTAAGTGAATGAATATTTGTTTTCTTTCATTAGGTATTCAACTTTACAACTGTCTTGTCTTCTGTTCTTACATGGTGACATACATAAGGCAAATGACAAAACATCCAAGATGTGAAACCATTTTATTTCAGAAAAGATAAGATTTTGGGTTAGAGATACTACCCAGCACCTTGATTCTGTCACCTGAATTTTTCTAATTTTGTCCCTTTTTTAAAGAGGTCAACTAGCTGTAGGGTTTATATGCAAGATCCCAAATAAACTCCTACATTAATGACAATTACTTAAAAGCAACATCTGTCTCACCATTTGCAAGGCCTATCAGAGTGCATATTTATCCACCTAGGTATAAGCACTTCAGTCCATCTCAGTTTACTATTACACCTACAAAGTATTAGCACATATACGCAAAGTATAACAAAGTTTATACAAACTACATACATTTTAAGTTTTATGAGCTATATGGCTCAGGTTACGGCTGAAAAGTGTCTCCTAACAAAACCCTCCATTCCAGTCAATACACACAAAATAAATGAATGAATAATTGAATGCTTTATAACTTACATACTTTGTAACTGGAAGAAAATACCAAACTATTATATCCTGTTTAGTAAAACAAACATTTACCTTCCATCTAAAAAGCAGAGTAGAAAGGGGGTTCGATACAACATTTTGCTGACACTATTGCTGACTACTTCTGTAACATCCCAAAGCAGCAAGGTTCTGCAGAATGTTTTTTTTTTCTCTTTTTTACATAAGACTATACAAAAGAAAGTAAAAGACCTGTATTATCAGTATAAGCTATAACATTATCATTACTTGACAGGACATTAACCAGGTTGTATCAGAGAAAAAAAAGGTAATGCTGCATGTTCTTCTTTGACACAAAGTTTAGTTAAATGACTCTGCATGTGGTCAAAATCTGATACAAGCAAATATTTAAATGTGCCACAGATTTTGATGCAAAAGTGCCCAGGCTATACTTTACACTGTGTATTCATCCTACTGTGATAAGAGGCCTTACCTGTCTCAAGTATAGACACTATCATTTTATTCATTCATTCATTACCTGCTTTATCCTATTTAGGATCAAGGTGCAGCTGGAGCCTATTCTGATGAACAATAGGCAACAATAAGAGAGCTAATGCTGGACAGGATGCCAGTCCATCACAGGACACACACATACACTGGCAGGTTAGCCAATCTCCAATTCATATAAATACATCTCTGTGACTTGCAGGAAATTGTAATCCTTGGTGTAAACCTACTTGGACAAAGGGAGGGCAATCTCACTCCACAAAGAAGGCAGCCTAGACAGTAACAAAACCACAAGGCCACTAGCTTGTACATCTTTAATACAATTATAAAAGGGAAAACTACTAAGAACTTGGAAATCTTTTGAATATCACAAGCTTATTGGTAACTCAGTAATAAATAACCTCCCAAAATAGATATAAACATACTACATAGGTGACCAGGTACATGTTTTTCATTTGTTCAGATCTTGATATTAAAAAAGGCCACTGATGCTCAACCCACACAACTAGTTACAAAAATGAGAAGTTATGTACCTACCATAACGTTCCGTGTTAGTTGTCTTCTTCTCGCCTTCTTTCTTGCTGGATGGGTTCGGAGCCGATCCTCGGCTCCGACTCGGCGAATACTAAACCTCGAGAGCTAATTCCACCGGCTCGAGGCTCCACTATATCCCACAATGCTAGGCGGTAACTATTCAGATCTCATTTGATAGCTAAAACCAAGCAGTTCTAGTCTCCATAGTATGGAGAGGAGAGAAAAGGAACCCACCGCCACATAAACCTGTATGTAAGCTACCACAAACATAAAAGGGAGTATAGAGGTGGTAGAACATGTGGGAAGGAAGCCCCAATGGAAGATCCCAAAAATTCCTATCGGTCTGTCCAGGTTGGGGGGAAGGAGGGTGGGATGCAAGAAAGAAGGTGAGAAGAAGACAACTAACATGGAACGTTATGGTAGGTACATAACTTCTCAATGTTAAGTTGTCAATCTCGCCTTCATTCTTGCTGGATGGGACCGCGTCCCTAGCACCTTACCCCGGGTGGCTTATCGGAACAGACTCTTGAGAACAGTGGAACCAAAGTTGGCACAGTTTCTGGAGGCCATATCCAATTTGTAATGAGAGATAAAGGTATGGGGTGAAGCCCATGTGGCTGCTGCACAAATGGAATCTATTGGTAACCTGTCCTGAAAAGCTACAGATGTAGCTAATGCCCTGGTTGAATGAGCTCTAGGTCTTGAAGTCAGTTTTTGATGTCTGATTTCATAGATGAAGGTAATTATAGAGGAAAGTCATCTTGAAAGGGATACTTTAGAAACTGGAAGGCCCATTTTCCCTTCCGCATAAGACAGGAAGAGCTGGTCAGATTTCCTGAACTGTTTAGTCCTGTCTAAATAATATCGAAGTTGGCGATGAACATCTAGAAAATGTAACTTTTGTTCTGACCTGTTGGAATAGTTAGGGAAGAAAACAGGGAGATCGATAGTCTGGTTTAGATTTGCCTCAGAGGAAACCTTAGGCAAGAAGGACGGATTAGTCCGGAGGGACACCCTGTCTTTATGGAAAACTAAGTAAGGAGGATGACTGCAAAGAGCATGAAGTTCAGATACCCTTCTAGCTGATGTTCTGGCTACTAGAAAAAGTGTTTTCCATGACAGCAACTTAGGAGGGCATGAAGCCGCAGGTTCGAAGGGGGGGAGAATCAAGGACGTTAGGACTAAATTCAAGTCCCACTGAGGTGGGGAATCTTTGATTGGGGGCTTGAGCAAAAAGACACCTCTTAGAACGGCTTTGCAAGGTTTATGGGACATGATACTGGAGTGCGAAACACCTACATGAAAGTTAGATATAGCAGCTAGTTGAACTCTAATGGTAGATGAGGAAGAACCTAAATGAAAGAGCTCTGCCAGGAAGTCTAGGATAGACTGGATAGGTGCGGTGAAGGGGTCTATATTTTTTGATGCTGCCCAGAAGGAAAAACGTTTCCACTTACTACTGTAAATCCTTCTGGTAGAAGACTTGTGAGAGGCTATCAGGATGTTACGGACCGAATGAGAAATTAAAGGAAGCCTGGCTAGTGTAGGAATTGGAGAAACCACGCTGTGAGGTTGAGAGATTGGAGTGAGTGGTGCAGCTGGCCCGACTGGTGGGTCAAAAGATCTGGTACTGGGTCCAGATGCCAAGGCTGCTCCAAGAGGTAATGATGCAGGAAATGAAACCATATCTGTCGAGACCAGTAAGGGGCAATGAGGATCATAGTGACTCTCAAGGTGATAGCTTTCTGAATTAATTGAGAGATCAGTGGAAAAGGGTCCCTGGGGCCAATCGTGGACTACAGCGTCTCTGGTGGGTTGGCCTGGTAGAGGGAAGAGGGTGAAGAAAAAGTGACACTTGCTGTTTTGGGGAGTAGCAAAAAGATCGCAGCAAGGTCGGCCCCATGTTTGAAAGATTTCTTCCAGCACTGATTTCCCAAGGGGAAACTTGGAAAAAGGGAGGATGTCGGAGGAACCTGTTTACTAGAAGAGAGCTCCAAGCATGTGTGCAGAATCAGCATTTGGCACTGGTGTTTCTGAAGCACTAGCTGAGCCCAGCAGAATGATATGAAATCAGTCCACTGTGGGGATCTGATTGGCTCTGAAACTCCTGCAAAAACCCTTTCCCAAGGTTTAGTTGAAATGCTGGAGTCTAAACAGCTTACATGAAAGGTAGAATGTGTTCCCCTTGTTTGTTGATGTACCACATGACAGTTGTGTTGTCTGTTAGAATCAACACCTGCCCTGGAAGAAGTAACTCCTTGAAAGCCATTAATGCAAACTGGACTGCTAACATCCCTTTCATGTTGATATGTAGATGCTGTAGTCTGGCAGGCCACTTGTCTTGTATCCACTTTCCATTTAGATGAGCTCCCCAAGCAATGTCTGAGGCATCTGTCGTTAGAATCTGACTCGCCTCTGGCCGGGTCACAGAGAGTCCCTTGTTTAGGTGACATTCCTGAGCCCACCACAAAAATTCCTTTTGAATGCAAGGTATTATTTGAATGACAGTGTCCAAATCCTGGCAGTGCTGTGTCCATACATTTTTGAGATACCATTGTAGCTTCCTCATATGCAGTTTGGTATTGGGAAGCACCAGAATACAAGATGCCATGAACCCTAAGGCTTGAAGGACTGTCCTTGCAGTCAGCCCGGACTGAAGAGATAGTTGATGGAAGTAACTGGAAAGATTCTTTTGTTTGTCCGGGGTTAAAAAGGCCATCTGGGCTGCTGTATTCAGTCTCACACCCAGAAAGCACATGTCTTGAGAGGGTACTAGACTGGACTTTATTTCGTTCACAGAATACCCTAGGCATCTTAGCACTGCTATGACATATTCCAGATGCTGTAGAAGGTCTTCCTTTCTTGAGCCAGAATCAGGCAATCGTCCAAGTAAGGGTAGATTTGAATCCCTTTAGCCTGAAGTAAGGTATCACTGGAGCCAGAACCTTCGTGGAATACTCTGGGTAGTAGATAAGCCAAAGGGCAATGCAGAGAACTGATAATGAGAACTTCCAGCTCGAAACGCAGATACTTTCTGCAACTTAATCTGATAGGCACATGAAGGTAAGCTTCCTTGAGATCTAAAGTTACCATCCAGTGATCTTTGCCCAGTAAAGGTAAAAGCTGTTGTAACGTCAACATTTTGAACTTGGGAATGTCCAGATAAGTGTTGAGGATAGATAAATCCAAAATTGGTCTCCACGTGTTCCCCTTCTTTGGTACTAGGAACAGGCGAGAATAAAAACTTAGGCCCCTTTCTGGCACAGGAACTGGCTGAATGGCCCCTATTTGGAGTAACAGAGAAATTTGCTTGTGCGCCTCTTGTCTTTGTAGAGGAGGAATGTCTGGCATGCCTTTGAAAGGAGGCAAGGTATGGAAATAAAACCTGTAACCGTGGTGAATGATATCCAGAACCCATCTGTCTTGGGTAATTAAATCCCAATTTTCTTTGAAAAGAGACAGCCTTCCTCCCAACGGTGCTGCCAGGCGAGAATGAACTGGCAGCTGAAAAGGCAGGTCATTGGGTCTGCTTACGAAAGGACTGACCCCTGCCCTCACCAGAAGTCTGAGCAGGTGAACTCCCTGTCCTAGGCCTAAAGGAACCCTGAGCTCTGCCCCTACCACGCCTAGACCTACCCCTAGACTGGGAATCATAAACAGGATAAGTCCAACCCTTAGCAGGCCAATTTCTACTAAACTGAGGCTGTACCTGCAAAAATCTTTAACAGTTTGCATAGATTTAGCCTTGTCCTCCATTTTCTTCAAACTGCTTCCACAGGCGAACCAAACAACACATCAGATTGCAAAGGAGCATCCAAAATTCTTGTCTTAACATGCTCAGCTAAATTCTGATCTCTCAACCAGGCGTGCTCTACGAAGAACAGAACCAGTGGCAGCCACCCTGGAGGAGGCCTGTACAGCATCAAAACCACATTGCAAGGAATGTTTACCCACCTGTTCAGACACATGAACTAAATCCTGCAACTCTTTACAGTCAATACCTTCCGCTAGAGCATCCACCTTAGATTTCAACTGTGAAAGAAGATAATTCTGATATTTTAACATGTGGAACTGGCAATTCAACGCCCTCATGGCTAAAGTGGAAGAAGTATACACTTTCTTTCCCCATCTATCCAAAGCCCTTGCCTCTTTATCAGGAGGGACAGGATTTTTAACAACTGAGGCCTTTACACCTTTAGGCCCCTGAGAGACAGTTTCCGGGTCTGCCCTAGGACTCTTAAAAGATACTTATGAGCTTCAGGCACCCTATAATATCTATCCGGTTTAACAGGGGCAGGAGGCAAAGAATCAGGATTCAGGAAGCCTCTGCAAAAACATCTTCCACCACATTCAAAACAGGAGGTATAGCTAAAGGCCTATGCTGGGGTAAAACAAGAACTCCCTAAGCCTTTTCCTGGAATCAGAGAAATCTTGGCCTTCCCATTTAAAATGCTCCCTCATGGAATGCAAAGTCTCTGAAAATGAAAAATCCTCAGGAGGAGAAGCTGACGGAGTAGAATCATCCACATCAGAATCAGAATAAGGAGGAACTCCTGCAAGTCTTCAGTCAAGACTCAGAAGCCTCGAGCATTGCTCAAAACTCTCAAGCTCAGGTTCCACCCTAGGCCTCTTATCAGGAGGCATAGAACCCCTTATCATAGTAATCAAATCCTCTGCCATTTTAAGCATATGTTTCTTAGGCAAAGACCCTGAAGCAGTAGGAGAAACCCCACTGAAGCAAAACTTGGCCTGCCCCTTAAGGAAGCCTTTGGAAACAGAAGGGAGGCCCTAACCACCTTAGGGAAGTGAGGGAAGAACAGCCACCTGAGAAGCCCCTCAGCCTGGCCTACTTCCTGAGAGGAAACATCCTGTAACAGTAAAGTCTCTCCCTGAGATTCTAAAGAAACACCTGGCAAAACCTCCGCTCCACTGAGTTTCTAAAGAACCGACGCCTGGGACTGTCGGTTCTTCCCTCTAGGCTTTGCTGTTTTGTCCTTGCGCTTTTTCGAAGCCGGCGCCGGAACATCCGACGGCATTTTATAGTTACAACGCTTCCCAAACACTAACCTGGCACAGTCTAACCTTCTCTTAATAGTGCGTTTGTTAAATCTAGCACAAGAACGGCATCCAACAACGTCGTGCTCAGGCCCTAAACAAGGTATACACAAAGTATGGTAATCCCTATGAGGTATCTGTTTCCCACAAGAAATACAGTTATTCACTTTTTCTGACATCCGGTTAAATACTGAGGCAAGAAAAAACCAAAATATTCCCCAACGGGGTACTTAGCCAACTTTGATTCGGTCTGAAACTCTGGCTTCAGAAATTTTCAGAACGCCAACCTGCACTCGCAAAATTGCTTCTGCATCGGACCATGCGGCAAAAAAGACTGGGGATATGACATCGGTCATGCGCATTAGTACCCTGACGTACTGACGCCAGTCTAATGCGCCCTGACCGACGCCAGCCATATACTTTGGTATTCGGGCCGACTGGACAGCGGACTACCCCAATAGTTAGGACTGCAGCAATGTGGAATGAAGAACATCAAAGTTTATACAAACTACATACATTTTAAGTTTTATGAGCTATATGGCTCAGGTTACGGCTGAAAAGTGTCTCCTAACAAAACCCTCCATTCCAGTCAATACACACAAAATAAATGAATGAATAAGTGAATGCTTTATAACTTACATACTTTGTAACTGGAAGAAAATACCAAACTATTATATCCTGTTTAGTAAAACAAACATTTACCTTCCATCTAAAAAGCAGAGTAGGAAGGGGGTTCGATACAACATTTTGCTGACACTATTGCTGACTACTTCTGTAACATCCCAAAGCAGCAAGGTTCTGTAGAATGTTTTTTTTTTTTCTTTTTTACATAAGACTATACAAAAGAAAGTAAAAGACCTCTATTATCAGTATAAGCTATAACATTATCATTACTTGACAGGACATTAACCAGGTTGTATCAGAGAAAAAAAAGGTAATGCTGCATGTTCTTCTTTGACACAAAGTTTAGTTAAATGACTCTGCATGTGGTCAAAATCTGATACAAGCAAATATTTAAATGTGCCACAGATTTTGATGCAAAAGTGCCCAGGCTATGATAATAAGAGGCCTTACCTGTCTCAAGTATAGACACTATCATTTTATTCATTCATTCATTCATTACCTGCTTTATCCTATTTAGGATCAAGGTGCAGCTGGAGCCTATTCTGATAAACAATAGGCAACAATAAGAGAGCTAATGCTGGACAGGATGCCAGTCCATCACAGGACACACACATACACTGGCAAGGTTAGCCAATCTCCAATTCATGTAAATACATCTCTGTGACTTGCAGGAAATTTGAATCCTTGGTGTAAACCTACTTGGACAAAGGGAGGGCAATCTCACTCCACAAAGAAGGCAGCCTAGACAGTAACAAAACCACAAGGCCACTAGCTTGTACATCTTTAATACAATTATAAAAGGGAAAACTACTAAGAACTTGGAAATCTTTTGAATATCACAAGCTTATTGGTAACTCAGTAATAAATAACCTCCCAAAATAGATATAAACATACTACATAGGTGACCAGGTACATGTTTTTCATTTGTTCAGATCTTGATATTAAAAAAGGCCACTGATGCTCAACCCACACAACTAGTTACAAAAATGAGAAGTTATGTACCTACCATAACGTTCCATGTTAGTTGTCTTCTTCTCGCCTTCTTTCTTGCTGGATGGGTTCAGAGCCGATCCTTGGCTCCGACTCGGCCAATACTAAAGCTCGAGAGCTAATTCCACTGGCTCGAGGCTCCACTATATCCCACAATTCTAGGTGGTAACTACTCAGATCTCGTTTGATAGCTAAAACCAAGCAGTTCTAGTCTCCATAGTATGGAGAGGAGAGAAAAGGAACCCACCGCTACATAAACCTGCATGTAAGCTACCATCAACATAAAAGGGAGTATAGAGGTGGTAGAACATGTGGGAAGGAAGCCCCAATGGAAGATCCCAAAAATTCCTATCGGTCTGTCCAGGTTGGGGGGAAGGAGGGTGGGACGCAAGAAAGAAGGCGAGAAGAAGACAACTAACATGGAACGTTATGGTAGGTACATAACTTCTCAATGTTAAGTTGTCAATCTCGCCTTCATTCTTGCTGGTTGGGACCGCGTCCCTAGCACCTTACCCCGGGTGGCTTATCGGAACAGAATCTTGAGAACAGTGGAACCAAAGTTGGCACGGTTTCTGGAGGCCATATCCAATTTGTAATGAGAGATAAAGGTATGGGGTGAAGCCCATGTGGCTGCTGCACAAATGGAATCTATTGGTAACCTGTCCTGAAAAGCTACAGATGTAGCTAATGCCCTGGTTGAATGAGCTCTAGGTCTTGAAGGCAGTTTTTGATGTCTGATTTCATAGATGAAGGTAATTATAGAGGAAAGCCATCTTGAAAGGGATACTTTAGAAACTGGAAGGCCCATTTTCCCTTCCGCATAAGACAGGAAGAGCTGGTCAGATTTCCTGAACTGTTTAGTCCTGTCTAAATAATATCGAAGTTGGCGATGAACATCTAGAAAATGTAACTTTTGTTCCGACCTGTTGGGATAGTTAGGGAAGAAAACAGGGAGATCGATAGTCTGGTTTAGATTTGCTTCAGTGGAAACCTTAGGCAAGAAGGACGGATTAGTCCGGAGGGACACCCTGTCTTTATGGAAAACTAAGTAAGGAGGACGACTGCAAAGAGCATGAAGTTCAGATACCCTTCCAGCTGATGTTATGGCTACTAGAAAAAGTGTTTTCCATGAGAGCAACTTAAGAGGGCATGAAGCCGCAGGTTCGAAGGGATGGAGAATCAAGGACGCTAGGACTAAATTCAAGTCCCACTGAGGTGGGGGATCTTTGATTGGGGGCTTGAGCAAAAAGACACCTCTTAGAAAGGCTTTGCAAGGTTTATGGGACATGATACTGGAGTCCGAAACACCTACATGAAAGTTAGATATAGCAGCTAGTTGAACTCTAATGGTAGATGAGGAAGAACCTAAATGAAAGAGCTCTGCCAGGAAGTCTAGGATAGACTGGATAGGTGCGGTGAAGGGGTCTATATTTTTTGATGCTGCCCAGAAGGAAAAACGTTTCCACTTACTACTCTAAATCCTTCTGGTAGAAGACTTGTGAGAGGCTATCAGGATGTTACGGACCGAATGAGAAATTAAAGGAAGCCTGGCTAGGGTAGGAATCGGAGAAACCATGCTGTGAGGTTGAGAGATTGGAGTGAGTGGTGCAGCTGGCCCGACTGGTGGGTCAAAAGATCTGGTACTGGGTCCAGATGCCAAGGCTGCTCCAAGAGGTAATGATGCAGGAACGGAAACCATATCTGTTGAGGCCAGTAAGGGGCAATGAGGATCATAGTGACTCTCAAGGCGATAGCTTTCTGAATTAATTGAGATATCAGTGGAAAAGGGTCCCCGGGGCCAATCGTGGACTACAGCGTCTCTGGTGGGTTGGCCTGGTAGAGGGAAGAGGGTGAAGAAATCGTGACACTTGCTGTTTTGGGGAGTAGCAAAAAGATCGCAGCAAGGTCGGCCCCATGTTTGAAAGATTTCTTCCAGCACTGATTTCTTTAGAGACCACTCGTGAGGCATGAGAATAGCCCTGCTCAACTTGTCCGCAATTATGTTGGACTTCCCGGGAATGTGCGTTGCTATCAGAAAACGCTGAGAAGAGATCGCCCACTGCCAAAGTCTGAGTGCCTCTCGACATAAGGGATAGGACTTGGTTCTGCCCTGTTTGTTGATGTACCACACTACGGACATGTTGTCCGTCTGAATTGCAATAGTCCCTGTGGGAAGAGAGTCCTGAAGGGCTTGCAACGCTAAAAGCACTACTCTCATCTCTAAGACATTTATGTGCAAGTGGCACTCGAAAGATTGCGACGTGCCCTGGATTGTCCTGCCCTGATAATGCCCCCCCCCCGATCAGGGAGGCGTCCGTTGTCACCGTGGTGATTGGGGGGGGGGGATGAAGGGTCTGCCCTGAAGAACTTGAGGTGATGTCGTCCACCAAGACAGGTGATTCTTGCATGATTGGGTTAGCAGAATGATGTGAGACACTGGGAGCTGTTGGAAGGACCATTGAGAAAACAGCATCCACTGGAGGATCCACATGTGAAAACGAGCTAGGGGAAGAAGTGTAATAGTTGCCGCCATGAGTCCTAATACCTTCAAGACTACCCTGGCTTTGATCTTGTTGCATTGAAGCAGAAGGTAAACGTGTTTGCGGATATCTGATACTCTTTGCTCTGTCAGTCTGGCAGAAAGATGAACTGTGTCTAAGGTGGCGCCTATAAAGGTAATAGACTGACAAGGCAGATTTTTCGAAATTTACTGAAATGCCTAGAGCTTGGCAAGTTTGAATGGTGAAGTCTCTGGATAGAAGAAGTTGACGCCTGGTGGTGGCGGTGAGGAGCCAGTCGTCTAAATATGGAAACACCTGGAATCCTTGACGTCTCAGGTGAGCCGCGACCACTGCCATACATTTGGTGAACACTCGGGGGGCTGTAGTGAGACCAAAGGGCAGGGCTCTGAACTGGTAGTGACTGGCTCCCAGCCTGAAGCGGAGAAACCTCCTGGAGCGTCTGTGCATTTTGATATGGTAGTACGCATCCTGAAGGTCTATTCAGCACATCCAATTGTCCTGACCCAAGAAGGGTAAAATGGACTGTAGCATGACCATCCGGAATTTTGTCTTCTTCACATACTTGTTTAGCCTGCTGAGATCCAGTATTGATCTCCAGTCCCCTGTCTTTTTTGGTACCAAAAAGAATTTGGAGTAGATTCCGGATCCTTGCTGGTCTGCTGGGACTGGCTGGATAGCTCTTTTTGACAACAGCTTTGATATTTCTAACGCTGCTTGTTCCCTTAGACTGGGTGGAACATCTGGAAGGGATCCTTTGGGTTGGGATGGGATGTGAATAAAGGGGATTTTGTAACCCTTGGATATAATCGACTGTACCCATTTGTCTTGAGTGAGGGAAAGCCAGGTTTCTGGGTACAGTGATAATCTTCCCCCGACTGCCTCCGAAGGTGGACAGCCAGGCAGCTCCTCAGGGATGCTGAAAGGGTTTATCAGAGAAAGTCTCTCTGCTACACTGGTTTTGCGGACCACTTCTGCCCCTAGGGCGGCGTCTATTGTTGTTGCCCCCTCTGCCTCTAGAGGGGAATCGACTTTGTGCGTCAGATGAGACTCCTTGTGGTTTGCGAACCACATTTTTCCCCCCTTCTGACCTTTGGGATAAGGTCTGGAAGAGGTAGAAAGACGGATTCCTACAGCAGAGAGAGTCTTACCTTCCTTCTCGCACCTAGTCAATGTATCATTCACCTGAGGTCCAAACAATGTTAAGCCATTGAAGGGGGAATTGGTGAAGGACGCCTTGAAAGGGTCCGCAAAACTGCAAAGCCGCATCTAGGCGTGGCGTCGTAAAGCTACACCTGTGCCTGCGGCCCTACTCGGCCCATCGGCCGCATATGAGATAAGCCGCATGAAGGAGTTGACAATCAAATTCAGGGTTGCCAACTGGGAGTTCATTTTATCTTGGAAACCCTAAGCCATTGGATCCTGTATAGCATCACCCATATCCTTGAGTAAATCCCTCTGGAGACAGGTGAAGTGACACAGGTAGTTCAGCGACCGCATGGCAAAGGCCGCTGAGGAAAACATCCACTTACCGTACCTGTCCATGGTCCTAGACTCCTTATTAGGAGGATGGACAGGTACCGAAGGATCAGCTAATTCCTTTTTAGTGGTTGCGGCCACCACCATGGCATCAACAGAGACACCTTTAGATAAGAACCGTTTCTCTTTAGGGGCTGTAATAAATTTTGACGGCCTCCTTGGCGTAGGTTCCACCGAATCAGGGGCCGTCCAAGCCTTCCTTGCCACCACTTCCACGAGGGGGTCAAAGGGAGGAGACACCCAAGAGGTGGAAGGGCGGGCCAATTCCCCCTCTGTTTAAGGATTTCATGGATGTCAGCAAAAGAGACATCCTCAGAGGGGGACCGAGGGGAACCTTCAGATTCCTCCAAGTCGGTGTCCGAGGTGATAGACTCAGGGGAGTCAATGTGCTTCCTCTTGCACTGTCTCTTCCGAGGGGGTTCCCCTGCCGGATCAGGAGAAGCCTCGGAAGAAGAGGATATTCCCAATGGGGAAACCTGAGGGGCTGGCTCTCTACGGTCTGGTACAAGGGGGTGGGTAGAAACCACCACAAGCACTGAAGAGGAAGGAGCTGACTGAGCCGGCCGTGGGGTAGACACGGGGTCTAGTACACTCCGCATGACCTCGAAGGCGCTCCGATCAGCCAGGGCCGAAGGTCCCTGCTCCGAGGAGACAATGACCCCCCCGCACCGACAGGGATGGCTCCGAGGCCGATGTCGAAGCCGAACTCACCAGCGCCGACGCTCCGAGTGGGAGAACAGGGTCGGACAAGGGTCCGATGCCACTCGCCCCCTCGGAGCCGATGAGGGAAGCCCGGTGCCGAGATCCCTCCAAAGAGGTAATTGGAACAGATGACGGAGCCAAAAGGGAGGGTATCGGCTCCGATGCACCGACAGCCATGGCTCCGACGAGCCCCTACTCCAAACTCAAAGGAGTCGGAGGAGGAACAGAAGCAGGGATGGGAATAGCCGCTGACTGTGGAGTAGGGCTATGCAGCATTTGGGCCAGTGCCTCGGACTTGAGAAGTCTATCACCACCCTTTGTAAGTCATGGTCGGACAGCCTGGAGGACCGAGAGGAATGGGACCTATGGCTCCGCTCCGACAGAAGAGGGGATCCCGGGGCCGAGTGGATGGAGCCAATGGAAGGGGACCTCGACCTCTTCTTAGAAGGTGGCTCTGATAAAACTATCGGAGCCGACTGAGTCTCAACACCCTCGGCTCCGGCTGGAGCCGAGGTAATGGTTTGAGTCTTCGAAACATCGACTCCAGCCGGAGCCGATGTCGAAGCAGTCTTAATGCTCCCAGCGGACGGCTCTGAAGCTGGAGCCGACGGCCTGGAAGTCTTTGAAGGCTTCCTCGACACAAACTGGATTCGAGGGGCCTTCAGGCTTTAATAAGCCTCAAAGAATAAGTTTATTTTTGCATTCCTGCAGGACTCTCGGGCTGAATGCATGGCAAACAGCACAGGAGTCCTGCAGGTGCAAAGGTCCCAGGCAATATACACAAGAAGTGTGACCGTCTGTCAGAGACATTTTCTGACAGCACAAGTCACACTTCTTGAAGCCTGAGACCTTGGAGTCTTTAGACATCGTAGAAGAAGTGACTGTATATAAAAACACAGACACACAACACAGACACACCCTTTAACCAAAAGAAAAAAAACCCAATCACACTGTATGACTAAGGGAAAAAGGGGAGTGGGCCAAAGGCCTAGAACTTAAAGAGGGAATAAAAAGGGAATAAGACGAGGGGAAAACCCGATTTAAACTAAAAGGATACCCTGTATTATAAACTTAACTAAATAAAAGGATAGGGGTAGATATTTGGATTTTTTTACTAGAAAAAACTCACTAACCTGCCAGAGCCGGTAGAAGAAAGCACCTCACCAGCTAAGCGGCAAACGAGATCTGAGTAGTTACCGCCTAGCATTGTGGGATACAGGGGAGCCTCGAGCCGGTGGAATTAGCTCTCAAGCTTTAGTATTGGCCGAGTCGGAGCCGAGGATCGGCTCCGAACCCATCCAGCAAGAATGAAGGCGAGACTGACAACTTAATATTAAATGATAAGCATTGGCAAAAGTGTGAATGTCCATATACAGAGAAGTTAAGTTGATTTACAGTTTGGCTTGTACTTTCCTGCTAAACTATTAAAGGAACAATGTAAGCTTTATGGGCTTGCAATGTGCACATTATAAAGAATTAAATAAACTGCCAGAAATGTAAACTTTTTTTTTCTTTACTGCAGGGACTCAAGGCACAGTCAAACTCAATAAAAGTGCCCTTCTGATTGATGCCAGTATAAATTTAGGCAGATTTTGAGTGATTTTGTGAGCACTGCTGCACTAAACATTTAGACTAAATTCATTGAAACTGCCCTTTTGAAACCCATTTCACCAAGTAAAATCTCCATGCTAAGAAATGGATGCTTGGGTGAGCAGCAATCTATGAGTATTACAAACAAACGTTTTGAGAAGTCATTACTAGTCCATAATCTTTGGTAAAGCATTGTACTGTCTTGAGCATATAAAAGTCAACATAAAACCAATGATTTAGAGTTTCATTTGTCAATGAATAGTGTAGACAACATTTTTTCCTTCTTCTGCTGATCAGTAATATAGCCTGAAGTTGGGTTGAAGGAGAACAGCAGATGAAGTGTGTTCATACATTACAAAGACGGGGACTGCAATTCTATTAGCAATAGAAAGGTAGCCTGGTCTGTCCGAGTTGGGAAATGCACAGTGAGGCTTAAAGGGAGAATTACTTGCTGTAACAAATTTGTTTGACTTGTTTCCAGTAGCTTTTCACTTTTGGCCAATTAGAGAGAGTTTTTTCATTAAGAAGACTTGGAGTGCAATTTTAGTGGCAATAAAAAGGTAGCTGGGTCTGTCCAAGTTAGGAAACACACAGAGAGGCTTGAAGGGAGAAGTGATTGTTGTAGCTAACAGTTTGATGTGTTTCTGGTACCTTTTCACTTCTGGATAATTAAAGTGTGTTTTTGCATCAGGAAGATTGGGACTACAATTCTAGTGGCAAAAGAAAGGTAGCCTGGTCTGTCTGAGTTGGGAAACACACAGGGAGGCTTAAAGTGAGAATACTTTTATATTTTACTGGTTTGTGCTGCTTAGTTTTCTTGGGGAAAGAAGCACCATTTTCAGCTTGACTGTAAAACAATCTATTGGTGCCATGGTGGGTCCTCCTTCTAGCCACAAAAAGAAGAAGTTAACTAAACAGCCTGTGCCACCACAGCAGGCTAGCAATTTGCCTCAGCTGCAGATGGGTGACTCTGCTGTTGCCAAAGTTGGTTCCTCAGGCCAGTCACCTTTTACCCAGATCCCTCTGGGGTTGTCCATACAGCCACTATGTAATGGCACAAGAGAGATACTCTTGTTGGTCTTGTGAGAAGGGGCAGGGAAGGTACCCAGCTCAGCCATAATATTGTGCCCATCATTACTGCCACTAATAAAACTATTTGCCTCAACTTTCCTGTCAAAAAGAAACAGAAAACTAAACATTTATATTTTTTCTGCACCAGTTCCACTGGACAGGAGTAGTTTATTAAGTGAGGCTCAGGGTGTCATACAGGCCATTAATCCTTATCAGGTAGTTTCTGGTAAAAGAAAAAATGATCTCTCTTCTCCTGAAGAGATTTGAGAATCTGAGTCTGGACAGGAATGTGATAGGATAGAACAATTTCTTTCCTTAAGATTTTCAATTCTGAAAAAAAAAAATAAATAAAAATATATTAAAAAAGTTTTCTGATTCAGACTCAGAGAAAAGTATATTATATGAATCTCCCTGTGAGGGATTCTGTTTCGCAGAGACTTTTTTCCAGAATGTGTCATTGTTTTCGTTTAGAAAAAAAACTGAGGTTTCTCAGTCCCCAGAAAATACTCTGAACTGTGTTACAACTGGAATTCCCAGAACCTCCACCTGTCCCCTCAATGCTGTCAGCCCTGGATGATAATTATGGCACAGTCTGTGTTTGTGTCACAGCCATGCCTCTCAACTGTCCATATTTTTTGCATCACATTTTTGGCGTGTCCCTCATACAATTTGGGGTTTTCTTGCAAATCACTGAAGATTAAAGTCACTAATGACAGACATTTGGGTTTGTGAATTCATATTCTTCAGAAAAAGCATGCTAACGCAAAACATACAATTCTTTTACCATTCTAATTTATAAGAACAATAATTAAAATGTATGCCTGATTTTGGATCTTTGTCCCACCACCACACACATTATTTTTGGCTTTGTCCAGATTTTTTGTGCTAAAAGTTTGAAAGGTACAGTCACAGCCTGTGTTTTCCCTGACACCCTGCTGCCCCTAAGAAAGCAGAGAGAATGTACAGTTCCTTCTTTCAAAATTTTATGCACTCATCCCAGACCTGACCAGGCAGCTATAGCTTTAGTTAAAACAGCTGCTGCCAAACATTTTGTGAATTTTAATCATTTCTTTTCAGACAGGGTTGGTAAAAAACTGATATGTTTGCGGGAAAAGTGCATGCTTCAGCAACTTTATTTTTTAGAATTTGAGTTGTCAAGTATTCATATGTTACAGCTTATTTAACTACCTGTGAAAGTATGAGGAGCATTTCATTATCAGTTCTCTCCTTTTAGGAAAACTCTGCTTTGTGTGGTTATGTTTTTCTGATTTCTCAAGTCACTACTTATTGTTTAAAGTGTATATATCACTCCATGGGTACCACATCTAGGGCTGTTGCCACTGGTATTGTGTTGAACAGGTGTGCCTGGCTGTGTTCTCAGAACCTTCCAGAAGTAGTTACAAATGAGTTTTTAAATTTTCCTTTGGATAGAGATTTAGTTTCTAGACCCACCACTGAAGGGGTTATCAAAAATATGATGAGGTTTAAGTTGATGCAGGGAACCTTGGATTTTTCAGCCTTCCTTCATCACATTTTCCAGGGTATTTTCTGCTCCCTTGTCCAGTTTTTGCAAGAAACAAAATAAACAGCCTCAGCAAGATGCTAGTAAGTAGTCATTTAAAAAACAATGATAGGGAGGTTCCACAAAAGAAAGCAGGACCCCCGCCCAGAACAAAGAACAGTCAAATAAGGTAGAATGACTGGATAAGGGATCTTTACCCCCACCCTGGCAGCTCTTTATTCCTTCCAGAAAGTCGGAATCTCCGGTTTTCTCTTTGACATAAGATTGTTTCAAATAGTTTCTGAGGTTAATAGAGCAAGGTTACAAATGGTAATGGGAAGAACTTTCTCCCTTATTCAACATCCACCAGACCAAACCCCTTGTTCCCTTCTTACCTACAGCATATGCTATCTCAGGAGGTAACAGAAACAATCACACTTTCCCAGTTGGCAAAAGGTTTTTATTCACGAATGTTTTTGGTATCAAAGAAAGAAAGTGCCTGGAGACCAGTTCTGTACCTTTCCTTCCTAAACCAATATGTGATAGTACCTTTCCTTCCTAAACCAATATGTGATAGTGCCCAAGTTCAACATGTTTTCACTTTACAACCTGTTACTGCTACTTCCTCATCTGATTTTTTTTTTGGTAACCTTAAATTTAAAGGATGCTTATCACATTTACGTTCATCCAGATTTCAGGAGTCTTTTATGGTTGTGTGTGTCAGGACCACATTATCAGTTCTCTGCCTTACCCTTTAGGCTATCCACTGCTCCAAAAGTGTTTACAGAGTGCATATTTCCTGTTATAGCCCACTGCAAGCTACAGGGTAGCCCACTGCAAGCTACAGGGTATTCACATTTTTCCTACTTAGACAAGTTGCTTATCTTTACAGGGTCTTTTTCAAAGTGTCAGGAATCTCTCATTTTGTGAGTGATGGCTGAGATTCCAAGACAACATTCAAAAAAAATTTTGACTCCTAGCACAGAGGGTTGGATTCTTAGGCTGTCTGTTAAACACTTCAGTACAAAAAGCTTCTCTTCCACAAGAAAAAAAAACTGATTAATACTTAAATCTATCCCAGGAGTTTTCCACTCAGATTTTGGTTGCTGTGAGGGAATACCTCAGGATTCTGGGTCTCACGTTATCTATATTCTAAAGATAACTATGGTATGACTCCACATGAGAAAGATACAATGGTATCTGAAGTGTCTTTGGTCCCAACATCCATTATCTTTCCAGATTACAGTTGTAGGATTTGTGAGAACAGAAATCACTTGCTGGAGACTTCAAACATCCCTGAATCCAGGTCTTCCATTTTTCCCTCTTGTTTCAAAGCAACCATTCACCACATATGCCTCCAACTTTGCATGGGGTGCAGTGTCAAGGGGGATAAATGTGAAAGGTATTTGGGACAGCAAAGACAGCAAAGACAAATATAAAACAGATGCTTCCCCTTATCGAGGCACTCAACTTTCTGAATCACCTCTGGTTCCTAGGATCACTTAAAGTTGTTACAGACAATATCATAGTAATGTGGTACATAAACAAGCAAGGGGAACCAGATCTTAACTCCTTTGTAGACTAGCCGTGTTAGCTTGGGATATAGATTTGCAGCACAGTTTCACTCTACAGGCATCCTGCGTTCCATCAGAAGGTCTTCCAGGACGTGATCCTTCTGTACACAGTTCCTCAAAAAGACCTTTTTGCCTCCTTTCGTAACAATCAGCTGGCAAAATTCTGCTCCAGGACTCCATGCAAGAGGCCCTGGAAGACAGATGCCTTTTCTTTAAAATTTTTTTGGACAGGAATGTTAATGCATGTTTTTCCTCTTTGCACTGATATCCAGGGTACTTCTGAAGATTCAGAAGGAATCTCTCAAGGTCTTTGCGATGATTTCCTTCCAGACCAGGCAGCAGTGGTTCTCCCTTCTTTTGGTATTGGCCAGGGGCAATTACTACAAGCTTCTTCACAAACTGGATCTACTCACACAAGAAAAGGGTGCTGGATAGATCCTAACCACAAACAACTTCAGCTGGATGATAGGGTCGTAATACCTTTTTTGCACCTGTTTGCTGAGGACATGTAGGTATTAATGGAGGAAAGAAAGCCTGCAGTAGTGAGACAAAATGGAGGTCAAAAGAAAATGGATCTGCACAAAGTTTGTATATTTCTAGTTTACTCTAAGCAACTATAGCAATGAATTGATGGAGAGAGTTTCAACCGGTACTAAAGAATTATCAGACTCGTGTTTCCTGTATTGCTTGTTTGAACAGGTGAATGTTCATTCACATTACATTCTTCAGAGGAAGCTAAGGGTTTATTGTCAAAATTGCTAGGCTAGGAAGTGGGTAAAAAGTTCCAGTCAACATATGATAGATAAGGTGAAATAATCATGCAGCAGTGCAAGATTTTCAGGACTTAATAACTGAATGAGTTAGCTTGTAGCTCCTTATTATGATCATGGTTTTGCTTGAAGGTAAAAAAGAAGTTATGTACTCACCATACCATTCCATCTGAGTAGCTGCAACCTGTGGGTATTCGGATCCATATAGGATCCGAGCAGGCAACATTTTATCAAGTATCTGCTCCAAGCTCCAAGCTACTCCCCTTACCCATAATCCCTCACATCTCCTACCTTCCCTCAGATTGAGTTTGCCACTAATCACACTATTAGCAACTCAATAATACTAACTTAGAACAGGTTTGGGGGAAGGAGGGAGGGACAGTTGCAGAAAATGAAGTATAACTACTCAGATGGAACGTTATGGTGAGTACATAACTTCTTTATCTGAAGTAGTTAACTTCATTTATCTGCAACCTGTGGGACAGAGTCCCCAGCTACCAAAATTCCTGGGAGGCCCTCATGGAAGGATATTCCTGAGCACCACAGAACCAAAGGATGCTCTCCCTCTAGAGATCAAATCCAATTTATAATGAGAAATAAATGTATGTGACCTTGCCCAGGTAGCTGCTGCACAGATATCATCCAGAGAAACCGTAGACCAGAAGTTGCCATAGATCTGGTACAATGAGCTTTAAAAGGACCAGGTGGGGATAGGCCTTTATCCCTATAAACTTACAGTATACATTGTGTAATCCATCTAGCTAAGGGGTCCTTGGAAATGGCCTTGCCCAAAAAGGGTCTGGAAAAGGACACGAATAATTGGTCAGACTTTAGGAACTGTTTAATCCTGTGTAAACAGAAACAAAGCTGTCTATGAACATCTAGCAAATGCAGTTTATATTCACCCTTATTCTGGAAATTTGGAAAGAACACAGGCAGATTAATCATCTGGTTAATACTGGATTCAGAAGCAACTTTCGGTAAGAAAGAAGGGCCCGTGCGAAGTGAAACCCTATCTTTATGAAAGATCAAGTAAGGGGGCACGGCAGACAAAGCTTGGATCTCAGAAACACTTCTAGCCGAGGTAATGGCCACTAGAAAAGCCATCTTCCAGGACAGAAATTTCAAATCTACTGACACTGCTGGTTCAAATGGGGGTGCCACCAATGCCTGTAGAACCAGGGTAACGTCCCAAGGGGGGACGGAATTCTTAACCAGGGGATGCAAAAGAAAAGTACCTTTTAGAAAGGCCTTGCACAATCTCAAAGAGGCCAGAGCATTCAGATTTTTGCTGACATGAAAATTAGATATGGCTGCCAGTTGTATTTTCACTGTAGAGGAACTAGCCCCTTGTTGGAAAATATAGGACAAAAACTCCAACACTGCAGGAACTGGGGCTCTAAATGGATCTAGGTTCCTCTGAGAAGCCTCTAAGAAACTTTCCTAAAGCTTTGTGGGATGCAACCAGAATACTCTTTACTGAAGATGATAGACCGGGAGTACTAGTGATCAAGGGAACTGGAGCAACCAAGCCGTCAACTTGAGGCTGTCCAGATCGGATGGACTGATGCCCGAGGGATGGGAGATGAGATCCAGGCAGGGATCCAGAATCCGTGGAGGCATTAGAGCATGAGACCAGAGGAAGGGGAACCACACTTGACGAGGCCAGAATGGGGCAATGAGGATCACTTTGCACCCCAGTCAGTAGGCTTTCTGAAGAAATTTCAGAATGAGCAGTAGCGGGGTATAGGCATACAGTAAACCAGGAGGCCAAGCATGGACTAGTGCATCTCTGGGGGAGTCCCCTGGTGAGGGGATCAGAGTGAAGAACTCGCCGCACTTCACGTTGGAAGGAGATGTGAAGAGATCGCAGCAAGGGTGACCCCATGTGAGGAAGATTTCCTCTGCTACTGACTGTTTTAGAGACCATTCATATGGCATTAGAATAGCCCTACTCTGTCTGCTAAAATGTTGGAGCGTTCCGGAATGTGTGTTGCAATCAGAAACTGACTGGTGGAGATCGCCCACTCCCACACTCTCATGGCCTTGTGGCAGAGGGGGTAAGATCTGGTCCCTCCTTGTTTTTTGATGTACCAGACAACAGCCATGTTGTCTGACTGAACTGCAATCGTCCCTGGGGGATGAATAGCGTGAAAGGCTTGCAACACTAAAAGCACTGCCTTCATCTCCAGAACATTGATATGGAATCTGGTCTTGGTCCTTCCCAAAAAGTGCCCCCCCCACTCGTGCTGGGAGGCGTCCATGGTCACTGTGGCTTGGGCTGTTAAGAAAGGATGACCTGCCAAGATTTCCGGCGATTGGAGCCACCAAAGAAGAGAAATCTTGCAAGTTCTGCTGATTCATATAGCGTAGTCCATGGGGAGGTCTAACCAACACCACTGAACTGTCAGGGTCCACTGAAGCACCCTCATGTGAAGGTGAGCACATGGAAGAATTGAAATTGCTGTGGCCATGAAGCCAAGGGCTCGGAGAACGGCACTCGCCATTGGCATCCTGGGGCCAAGGATCACTGACACATGGGCCCATAGGTTCTGGACTCTGTCCCGAGTGAGAAAAACTTGCAACAGTAGAGTGTCCAACCGTGCCCCTATGAATTCCAAGGTCTGTGTCTGGTTCAAGCGGGACTTGGAGCTGTTGATGGTAATCCCTAGATTGACTGCAAGATATAGGAAGGAGTCTCTGGCCCTGAAAAGTAGATGCTTGGTGGCAGCAGCGAGGAGCCAATCGTCTAGGTAGGGAAACACCTGAATTACTTGAAGCCTCAGGTGAGCCGCTACTACTGCCATAACCTTGGTAAACACCCTAGGGGCTGTGGTGAGACCGAAGGGTAGGGCTCTGAACTGGAAATGATTGGCTCCCAGCTGGAAGCGAAGGAATCTCCTGGAGCTTCTGCAAATTTTGATGTGGTAGTAAGCGTCCTGGAGGTCTACTGAGCACATCCAGTCACATTCTCAGAGGTAAGGTAGAATGAACTGCAAGGTGACCATCTGGAATTTCTGCTTGGCAGCAGACAGGTTCAGCGTTGACAGGTCCAATACGGGTCTGAGGTCCCCCATCTTTTTTGGCACTAAAAAGAACTTGGAGTAAATGCCTGATCCAGACTGATCTGGGGGGACCGGTTTGATGGCCCGATTGTAAAGCAGCTTTGAAATTTCGTGAGCTGTGGCCTCCCATTGGGTGGGTGGAACATCCGGGAGGCGCTTTGATTGGATGGGTGGGACAATGAATGGGATGGAGTATCCTCTGTATATTATTTGTAGCACCCAACAGTCTGTTGTAATTGATTCCCATGCCGTTAGGTGCAATGACAATCTTCACCCAACTGACTCCAGTGTAGGACAGTCAGGCAACCCCGCAGGGTTGCTGCGTGGGTCTGTCCGACAAGGTACCCTAGGCCCAAAGTTCCTCGGGCCCCCTCCGCCTCTGGGGCGGCGTCTGTCTTGTCCCCCTCTGCGTCTAGGGGATGAGTTGTCTCAGGTGTCCCAGGAAAACTGAGATTTTCGGAACCACATCTTCTTCTGCCCCCTCTGATTCCTAGAAAGGGATCTTTGAGGGCTAGAGAAGCAGACTCCGACGGCAGACACAGTCTTCCCGTCCTTCTCGCTTTGGACCAGGGTGTCAAGAACTGTCTTCCCAAACAGGGAGGAACTGTCAAAGGAAGCATTTGTAAATGACACCTTGAAGGGGTCCGTGAACTGACAGAGTCTGAGCCAAGTGTGCCCCCTCATAGCTACGCCAGTCCCAGACGCCCTAGCCACTCCTTCTGTGGCATGGGAAAGAAGCCGCATGGACGTGTTTGAAACGGATTTCAGATTCGACATTTTCACCTAGAACAGTCTCTTGTCCTCTGGCGACAAAGACTCTGGGGGCAACACAGAGAATTCCATGACTAGGTCTCGCTGAAGTCAAATGACGTGTGCCAAATAATTCAGCGCTCGTATGGAAAAAGCCGCTAAAGAAAAGACTCGTTTCCCAAAGCGATCCACCACCCTATATTCTGTCTGGAGGGTGGACCGAAGAAATTTCCTGAGCCAGTTCTCTCTTTGTGGCAGTTGCCACCACCATAGCACCCACAGGGGATCCCTTATACCAAACCTGTCTGTCTGTGGGTGGAGAAAGGATCCTGTCTGGGCATTTGGGTATTGGCTCTGTGGTGTCAGGCTTATTCCATGCCCACGTGGTAATAAGATCCACTAATGGATCTGCAGGAGGGGGCACCCAGGATGTAGATGGGTCCATGCCAAAGGCCTCCAGGAATACTGACTTGTCCGTAGAGGGTTTTGGGGCTGACCAACCTCCGCTCTGGTGGAGGATTTCCATGATGTCTCCAAAGGAGACAGCCTCGGGAGGTGACCTGGGGGAACCCTCACCTTCATCCAAGTATGTATCTTCTGCAGAGTCCATTTGCCTCCTCTTACACGAATGCTTACTGTGAGCTTCCTCAGTGGGACTCTCTGAGGAGGGCTAGTAAGTCTCAGGGGGTTCCACGATGGGATCTACCTGGGGATCCTCTAGCATGGGCTGTCCCTGGGACAAGCTGATGGGAGTTGTGACCAAATTCACGGCAGCCTGGTTGGAGTCTGAAGCAATGGGCTGGGGTCTCAATCCCTGGGAGAGAACCCTCTCCACCACGTTGAAGGCCAAAGGAGAGCGCACTTCCTTGCCGACCAACATGAAAACAGTTCTCCCCGGCTCCATCATGAGGATCGGAGCCAAGGCCAAGCTAGCCAGGGCTCTGAAGGAACGGCTCAGATCCGACAAAGTTGGAGCCGAAGACATCTCCGTTCTCTCGGATCTGGCTCCCTGTTCTGGGCCTCAAGAGTTGCTCGGATCTGAACAAGTCTGATCCGAGGAACTCATGGTAACGGCCAGCATCGAGGTTGGAGGGACCGTCGGTGTTGAACCCCCAGCTCCTTGGATCCATAAACCCTGAAACCGCAGGAGAGATAGGATGGAAGAAGGGCAAAGAGGTCCCCTCTCCAGCCGGAGAGCGGCCTGGCAAGACTCCCATTTGGATTTGGGTCCGAATGAATCTCCGCATCATCCTGTCCACGTCAAGTTTTGATAGACTCCGAGTCGACCTCGAGGAGGAAGCAACCGACTCAGTTCTAGCTCTGTGAGATGACCTCGAAGAAGGCCTCTGGTCCGAAGGTTCCATCGGCTCCGGAAAGAACCTTGGGGAATCGAGCCGAGGAGAAGTGGTCCTAACCATTTTTGAGGGTGGACTGGGAAATGGCTCCCACTCTAGAAATCGTCTGCAGTGCCTTTCTGCCCTTTTCTCTTTCTCCCTCTTGTTCTTATCCTTTGTCTTAGTCCCTGGCTCAGCAGGCTTAGAGGGAGGTTGAATCCCAGCCTGAGGGGGGTTGTTCGGCTACTGGAGCCGATGTTGAGGCCATCATGTCTGGTTGAACCCTGCACACACACTACATGGCAGACTAAAATGGGGAACACCCAGGCAAATAACACACAGAGTGTGGCCATCAGCCGGTGAAAGCTTGTGGCCACACTCTGTGCATTTTTTAAATGTTGGTTTTGTCTGGTCAGCCATAATCACACACCACTCAGCCAAATACTAAACCAACAACGCACACACACAAGAGTTGGTTAGGCCTACTCTACCTCTGAAAACACAAACTTTCTAAACTACTTTTTTTTTTTTTAAACAAACCGACGAAACAACAAAGGGAAGGAAGGGTTGCTCACAAACACCAAATATATCTACCAAAAATTCCACTTACTATACCCAACTTAGAGCTATAGAGACCATGATGCATACGCATGAAGCGGCAAACGAGATCTGGGAAGGTAGGAGATGTGAGGGATTATGGGTAAGGGGAGGAGCTTGGAGCAGATGCTTGATAAAATGTTGCTGGCTCGGATCCGATATGGATGCGAATGACCACAGGTTGCAGGTAAATGAAGTTAACTACTTCAGATTGTATATTAAGAAAGAGGAAGCACAATGACAAAACCAGATATTGGTTAGATTAGAAACAATAAATGAACAGTGAATTGCAGCTGCACTTATTATGCAATTTAGACAGAATTCAGGATCAAAGATCTTTTCACTCCTATCTGAAGTTACAAAATAGATACTTAGCTTTGCAGGCATGGAAAATTATTATTTATTATTTTACATTTGTTGACCGGGCTAGTCTAGCTGGATACATGTCCTTTTTCAGTAGAGGCCCGGGGAGATAAGCTCCAAGACATGGTCTAAATACAACAGTACAAGTTCAAACAACACAGAAAAAAATATCAATATACTAATAAAATTAGCAACTTTAAAAAGGAAATAAAACTCATCAACAATGGTATTAAGTAATTAACAGTACAGAGTTTGTAACAGAATATATTATTGAGGAAAGAAATCATAAAACAGTGAAATTTCAAGTATGGAGACATATCAGATTAGGTCATAGTTAAACAAAGGAAATTAGGTGAGTAGTAATGTAGCAAAGGAGTTACTTAAGAAGAGAAAGTAAAAAGAGGATATAAAAAATAGAAAAGGGGTAGATAAGAAAAGTATGATAAGATGGGAAAAAAAAGTAGCAGAGGCTAGTAAGCACTGGATAGGTTAGATAACTTAGTAGAGGTAGATGACTAGTCTGGTTTTGAACAGAGGCATAGCCAGTGAGTTTTGAGGAGAAGTTTAAGTCTATTTTTAAAGAGAGATAATGAGGTGAGTGAGGAGAGGTCACAAGGGAGAAGATTCCAGGATTTACCTACAGAATTAGAGAAAAGGGAATCCCCAGCTCTGTTGTTAGGTTTAGTGGTGTGCACTAGTAGTTTTGAGATGAGCGTAAGGACTTCAGATTTGTGTAGGGGTGATTAGGGTAGATAAACTTGGAGTATTAGAAGGTTTATAAAGGATGTTGTGGGCAAGGGTGAGTTGGTGAAATTTAATCAGGTGTTGTAGTTCTAACCATCCTAGCTGTTTTAGGTTAATACAATGATGGGTTCTGAATGGGTTGCCTGTAGCAAATCGTGCTATGTTATTATAAGCCATTTCCAATTTGTTGAGGTTATTCTTGGAGAGATTAGTAAAAATGGGAGAGGCATAAAGGAGTGTAGAGATCAAGTGTGTGTGGGCAACTGTAATTTTAGCAGTGGGGGAAAGGAAGGGTTTTATCCTGTAGAGGGTACCAATTGTTTTATTAACAGTCTTTATGGTATTATTGATATGGATGTCAAAGTTGAGATTATTGTCAATGGTGACACCGAGTAGTTTGGTGGTAGAGTCAGGAGATATAAATAATGGAACTAATTCTGGTTTCTTATGGGGAGACATACCTGAAGGAGGAGAGTACAACACAAGAAGAAGTAGAAGCTATTGCACTTTCAGCTACCGATGTTGCTTTTATGTATGGTATGACTGGTTCTCTTTATTTGCCAGATTAACTCTATTCATTTATTGGTGACTTGCATTATTTCTGCAAGGTTTAAGTTTCTCTGACCTCAAAATCTTCTGGTCCCTTTGGATGAGTATGTTTGGTGTCATTTACAAATGTTGATTGTGTTTATTTTAGGGAAATATACATTATCATAGTGCTGAAAGCACATCAATTTATGTTATATGTAACAGTATTTTGGCAAATTTAGCTCAATATTATTAAATATTGATAATCTTTTGTATGCCTTAACAATGTAGATTATAAAGATATAAAGGTGTAGTGACGGTGGGGAATTATTTCATGCTGGAGTAAGGTTCCTAGAACACCTAATAAGTTGTTATACTATATGTGGACAGCCAGAAGCGAGTTCAATTTGAGCTGATTCTGTAATAGTGAAAATATAGACAGATTATTATTATTATGGAATGTCACAGGGATGGTAAATGCATCTGATTAAAGTGTTTGCTTGAATTAATAAAGAGATAGTAGGTCATTATCATTCTTTTGCACAAGATCAGAATGACTACAGCAGAATTAAGGCACTCATGAACGAGGCAAAAGAGGCTATATTTATGTGTATTAGGCTGGAACATTGCATGTATTTTCAAGTTCAGAAAAGAGAATGAGCATGATGCGTTTAAATGGCTTTTTTATTGGATTTTAATAAAAGAAGAGAAGGATCGGATCCAGAATGGCTCGTTCAGTACTCCTCTCAACTCTCTATATTTTTTATAGAATGTTTAGATTGTTACCTCATATTTTGGTCTGTTCGTCATAAAATTTGTTGTTTCCTGGCACATCACTGAGGATCGAGGTCACTAAATAATAGAAAAAATTTGAGTTTCAGATTTAATCTCTTTCATAAAATGCACACTAGTATAAAATGCGTTATTCTAGCAACTTTTTCAGTTTATAGGATCGATATTTAAAATTTGTCCCTGATTTAGGGACTTTCTCCCTTCTATTACTTTTGGCTCTGCTCAATTTTCTTGCACTTAGAAGTTGAGAGGTATGAGCTGAGGGAGAACTGCTTGTAGCATTTATGCCATAGTCATGAAATGAGCCTTTCATTTCTAGATTATAATACTGACTAAGCACAGTTATGTGTCCAGGAGATTACTTGATAATTGGTAGGTACAACTGCCACAAATTGATGGCTGCACCTACAGACCTTATCTAATTTAAAATTAAGGTTACCCATGATAAAGAACATGCTACAGCCTGGGCTCCCACTTGCACTGATTGCTGTCTGTTCCTTTCTTATCTTTCCTCCTCTCCAAGATATGAAAAACAGTTTATAGCTTTCAGAAAACATTAACTTTTAGCAATGAGGAAAACTGTACTGGCTACGGTTTAAACAAAACTAAATTGTACACTGTTCTAGTAACTCCACTAAGCTATTAAGGCTGCTAGATAGATTGTTACCTCTTATTCAATCCCCATAATTTCAGACTTAACTTTTTCACTGAACTGCCTGCCACTGTACTTTAAATTTTGCATTTCCCTCAGCAAAGAATATTCAGAATTTTCAAGATTAACTGGTTGCACCCACAGACAACTTGCCTCCATGAAAAATGGACTCAGCAATGAGTGTTAATACAATGCACAGCTGCCCTCAGCTACAGACCGACTCCACTGTACATTTGCCAGTGAAAAACAAGCAAGCTAATACCTTTGTAGTTGTAAGAAGCTTAGCATTTTCATGGCTTTCATTATTTTGTCTAATTTTAAAAGCCTACATGCTTACAAAAATATCTGTTTACAGCTTAGGCCAAAGGTAGTAATCTAGACATTCACCCTTGCAAAATAAAAAGGGAAAATATCCTAAATTCTACATAAAATAAAATCAGTGCACTTTTACACCTCACCCCCATTCTAGCAGCCCAACACCACAGCATATGAACATTAAACTTGCTTTAGTCCAGCCTTTTTTCTCTTGTTATACTGCAAAACCTACATTTCTTACAACTAAAGCACTTTCTCACTTTAATATCTTTAACACATATACAACGGTCACTGAAAAGTCTCCCCCTACATTTAAAATACCCAACTACTCACTACACAAACTGTTTTACTGTATATAACATGCAGATTATATCATAAAATGTCTTATACAAATACTAAGAACAAAAACTGTTTTACTTACGTTTAGTTTTCCCCCTTTTAGTGTCCTTTTGAACATTAATAATATAAAGTGGGGTATATGCCATACAATCCACCCACAAGCTTAATAAAGTCAACAGAAGTCCACTGTTTTTTCCGCCATCATATTTCACAAATGTGATAAGATGCTTTATAGTATTTCATTTATTCACTATTTTTAGAGTTGCCGGTCTTCTTCAAATTCATCTCCATCTCCCAACATCAGACTCTGGTTCAAGTCCAAGGTGTGACATCCCCCCTTTGGGTGCCAGTGATCAAGGAGCCTCAATCCTCACTACTGATACCGGTGAGGGACGTTCACTTGGAACAAAGATGCACACAGTATTTCCAGATGTAGCTCTCTGCACCAAGCACAATTTCCCTTAAGAGCACAAGGGGAGTACACTCAGTCCGGGGGCTGGGTTTCCTTTTCTCTTCTCCAGGCACCAAATAAAACTCCTCACTGACACAGCTGTAGAGTTAAGTCATCAGTCAAGTGTTCCAAGCTAAGTCCTCCACCAACCTCTATGTGAAACCACTGCTCTGTGTCCCTGCTCCAAGTGGCTGATAGACACACTCTTTGAGATTTGATTTTCACACACACACACACACACACACACACACACACACACACACACACACACACACCTGGAAAAGGCTGACACAGACTTACCAGCTATGCACCCTCTGCCCAAACTATAAGGTAGATACTGCCACCAAAACAGTCCAAAGTCAGCTACTCTAAGACTGTTACAAGGGTACCCAATTATACTGAGTTAAATTAATACTAATACAAATGGTAGTGTTCGACCAATGAAACAAGGCTTTTAGGAGTGGCTACTGTGTCACCATATAAATATAAGTACTCTCAAAGGTTAAAATATTCTCCAAAAGACCAGCCACAATGAAAAGTTTAAATATATTTAATAATGCATATGAAAAGACTATGAAACGAGCCGCAGTGGTGCAGCGGTTAGCGTTGTCGCCTCACAGCAAGAGGTTCTCCCATTCGATTCTCGGCTGGAGTGCCTTCTGTGGGGAGTCTGCATGTCTTCCCCGCGGTCGAGTGACATTAAAGACATGCAGGTTGGTGCGAGCGTGAATGGGCGTACCTTCTTTGAAGGTTGGGTGTCGGGCTGGCAACTCGGCACCGTAAAAAAATCCACTGCCAATCATGAGTGGACTGGAGTTCCGCTGTGGTGACCCCTAACCAGGAAAAGCCGAAAGTCAATAAAAGAATATGAAAATACTAAATATCTATTTACAATAAACACCAGAGTTTCAATCAGAAGAAATAAGAAAAATAACACAAATGGAAAGGGTCACACAGATACAGAAAAACAATACAATTTCACTATATTTTCCTGACTGATCTTAAGAATTAGTGTCCTCTAGTTCACTTACTAGAGCAAGGCAAGATGAAGTGGGTGAGTGGTCCTTCTTTGTCAGGTTTCACAAGCAGACTGCCCTAAGACTTCAGTCTCATCTACTATTAAAATATCATTTCAGTGCTGGATTACAGAATGACATCGCATCTGCTCATCGGACTTCTGGTTCCCACACTACCCCTTTTACTAGAATCTGAACCAGAATCTAGCACATATGTGTCCTAACACATACACTCACACACATGCACACACCTTTGCTAATATGTGTTACAGCAATTGGAAGCTATAAAACAATTTCAAAAACTTCTACCCTTACAAGGTAGCAATCAGTTCACCCCCAAGAACAATACAGTAGGATTCCTAGTCCTGGTTTTCATAGAAATTTTTGTCTCTGGCTGCAAACAGAACTGTAAGATACAATCTTTATGGCCGAAACCAGGTCATTTAATTTCAGACTGTTTTTCAAAATTAGCTGGACTGAGATTAACCTCTTCTCTTCCCGTATCCTCTGTTACAATATATTCATTTCAACAGTCACAATACAGTCTGACATACAGGCATATTTATTTTCTGTCTGGCAGGACCTGATATTCGTACATGTTTAACACAAGCAGCTATACAAATACATTTTCAATACAAGCACCTGTACAAATCAGTTTGATATACAAATAACATATATATCTTTACAAAACTCCAGCTAGCTATGCTGGCATATGTTACACATCCACTGTCCTACTCCTCCTGGCATAGCTGACACTACCTCACATCATCACACAAGGTACTGACAATTCTTCTAATCAACTCCTGCGCTTTCTTATGTCACACACACATTTTCCTTTGAAACATTGGAAAAAGTTTCACTGGAAAGTCTCTCTTTGAACCTTGTCATCAGAAGAATGAGAAGCAGAGTCCTGTTCTACTTGCTGACTCTGCATCAAAAAATTACTTTAATCATCCAGGAGGAAAATAAAGTTTGACGACAGTTAGATACAGCGGCTTGAATCTCATACCTGCCTCTTGGCATTCCGATTGCTAGGATAAATTTGCTTCTCGTCTGCCTGGTGAACAGTGAATAACCATTTTCTAAGAATACTCTGCTCTCTTCAGTTTTTAATACTTTGCCCTTCTGCCACAATTTTGTCAGGATCAACTCTTTCTACTGGTACGACTGCATCTTTACCAACATAGGTCTTGGCCAGATTTGGATCATATACTCGATGTGCCCCTTCAATTAAATTCTGCTGTGGAACTCCAGCCCAGTTGCGTATTTGTGCTTTCATTAAATTAATGCAGTCTGTTCCTTCCAGTTTTACGGTAGAGCAGAAAATCTCAGTTTTCTCTACATGAGCTGTCTTCTAACTCTACTATATTTTAAATAGTTGTTCTTTTAAGACACCTTATATTCAGCAATCTTTTTCTTCATGTCAGCTTCTGATTTTTGCACTTTTATCAGTTCATCTGAATGATTAGTTAAAGCTTCTATTTTTTCAGCCTTTTGCTGTTTGAATTTATATATTCCTTCAATGTTTCATTTATTTTAATCACCTCTGAGTCTTGTCTTTCGGCTTTTCCCGGTTAGGGGTCACCACAGCGGAACTCTGGTCCGCTAATGATTGGCAGTAGAGTTTTACATGCTGGCTTGCCAGGCCTAACGCACAACCTTCAATGAAGGAATGCCCATTCACGCATGTCGCCACACAGAAGACGCTCTAACTGAGAATCTAATGGGCAACGTCTAACTGTGAGGCGACAACGCTACCGTAGCACCACCACCGCAGTTAATCACCTCTGAGTACATTTCATTTATTTTTGTCTAGATAACAGGAAGCCATCTCTTGAACCAAAGCTGAAACTTGAGCTGCTTTTTTGTTGAACAGCTGCAAAACCCTTCCCAGATATTGTTTTCTATTCAGCTTTTCTAGCTGATTTTCTTTCAGGTTTTCCAAATTTCTTCTTTGCTGACAAACAGGCAGTGCATTTACTAGCCAGTAGAATATACTAAAGTTTAAGCAAAATTTGGAGGTACAGTATATCTCACACAATGCCAGTGAACAAAGAAAAAATGAATAGAAACAGACAAATAATAAACATATCTTTGTTAAGATATATTACTGTCTCTGTGGGAGGCTTCAGTAGTGGGTAACTCCAGGGATTTAATTGTCTATATCCCAGGTTCTGCCATATTTTTTCTCACACTCATCTCTGTGCACACATCTTCCTAGCACATCACATAGAAACATAATAGTCTAGAAGAGTTTATCTAGCGCTCATGTAAACCTCAGTTCAACTACCATCCAGTGAGTGAGCAGAACCTGTAAGACAAGAAACAAAACAACATACAAGGATATAATAAGTATACTGTCATGGGCTTGCATGAAAATTCATCCACAGCTGCAGGATGGAAAAGTCATACAAACACAGAGGAAAAAAATATCAGGGTACTTGCCTACTGCAGAAAGTATTCACACAGGATATATTAAGTATATATCTGTTATTTGTGTGTTTAGCAGGTAGGTTGGCTAGTTCAAGGATGCTTTTCACCCATAACATGGGCCATAAGGCAGTATAATCCTTACAGAATTTGCTTACAATAATGCATATAACTACATTTAACACATATGGTTAAAAACAAACTTCAAACATTACATCTGTCCATTTAAAGTTTAGTTGTAATAACATATGCAACATATTATTCACAAAGTTTCTGAAAGAACATCAGAATTTTCCCACATTAATTCCACAGACATGGCATGTAAAACAGTTCAATACGATATTAGCACCATTTCAATATTTGCATTGACCACAAGGTTAGTGTTGCAAGTGTGAGTGAATACTAGTACTCAACAGAATAATAGTTGTTAAGGCAGTAACAAAGATAATGGTTAGGAAGGATAAGGAAGACAGTATTAATTATAGAACAGGAAAGTCATTAAGCTTCATTTATTAGTGCATAATAGCAAAGTAGATCTACTTTAATATAGGGGCAGAAAGAACCTTGGGAAATGAATGGAGTGCTTTGGAGGCAAAGTCTGAAATACCAGCTGTTTTGTGTGCCATACAAAGGATGAGTTAAGTCTGATTACAGAAGCGACCTTTAAGCCAGCATGTCAGAAATACTGTATTTACTGTCTTTCATTAACTTTGTCTTAACTTTGTTCTAAAGATGACGTGATCTGTTTCATATCTAATATCCACAGGCAAGTTTGTCCACTTTACAGGGGCAGTTTTCCTAAAGCCCTTCTCACATTTCACAAATAAAAATATGGTCTGTAGAAAGTGAGGGATTCTTTTATATTAGTTCATATTTTGTACAGTGAAGTACTTACAGTTAGTTTGTGTCACAGATTTGGACATTATTTGCTCTGTAACAGGCTGTGGGCAAATGTTTATAACAGAAGGATTGTTCTACCTGTGACTGGTACTCGATCAACTAAAGAACTTTTTCCAGGAAAGACAATTTTTTTTTTGGGGGGGGGGGGGTTTAAAGATCAAAATCTATAAATTTTGATGACAGTAGTCCGGATTAATAGAGCATTTTGACCGCAGTACAGTGCAATGCTGAAATTTAGGTCTTAATACATGTCTAACTACTGCTCTCTTGTTATCTGAAATATGGTGTATGGATACTCAACTATCATTTGTTCAGTATGCCCTTCAAATGGCAATATTGGATCAAATAAAAGCCCTAGGTAGGGACTTCCAAGATGGCTGTACACTGAAAAAGGCTGATCTCTCCCAGTGATAAAACTGAAACTCATAAAAAAGCCACTATAATTCTATCAGTCTTGGTAAATGCAGTTATGGCTAGTAATCAAACAGATGCAATGCCAGCAAAGAAGACATTTATCTAAAGCAAGAGAAAAATTAACCAGAAAAAGAGAAGAAAATACTATCATTGGGAAGAATCTTGCAGCTGTTCAACAAAATGCAGTTCAAGTTTCAGCTTTGGAACAGGAGATGGCTTTCAGTAATTGAGATGAAAAAATAAATCAGATGTACTCAAAGGTGTTTAAAATAAGCGAAACACCAAAGGACTACATACAGTAAAATAACAAAAAGCTGGAAAAGTAGAAGAAGCTTTAAACAGATATTCAGAAGTACTGAGAAACTACAAAAATCAGAGGCTGAAAAGAAAAAAAAGGATGAGTAAGCATGAGGTTTCTCAAGAAGGGCAGTTTCATAAAAGAGTGGAGTTAGAAGTCAGATCAGGCAGAGAATACCTGAGATTTTCTACTGTACCAGAAAAACTAGAAGAAACAGATAACATTCATTTTATTAAAGTACAGATACACACAGAGTGGTGTTCCACATAAAAATATGGTTAATTAAGAGTGCACATTATGCACATGCTCCAAATCTGGCCATGACAATGCAGCCAAGAACTATGTTAGTAAAAATGCAATCATACCAGTAGAGTACAGAAGGGAAAAATATTAAAAACTAGGGACAAGACTATTTGTGAAAAATGATTATTCACTGTAAACAAGGATGAAGAGAAGCAAGTTTATCCTAGCAATCGTGTGGACAGGCAGTGTGAGTTTCTAGTTGCTGCAGCCATCTTTCTTCAGAATATTTTTCTGTGGAGGATCAAATACATTTTAGATGCAGAAAGGCTAAGGGAAAAATTAAAAAAAAAAAGTTTAGTCAACAGACAGCAAGCCAGCAAACAGAAGGAGACTCTGCATCTCATTCTTTTTACAGTCACAAAGCCCAAGTGAAACCTTTTCTAATGTTCCAAAGGAATATACTTGAACTAGAGACAAAAAGAACAAAAACTGACAAAAAGAATCAATAGCACCTTGGACTTGAACTAGAGACAGCACTGGGAGATTGAGAGGGTCAGGAAGGGACATCCAGTCCTAGTGAAATGCTGAATATACATACACCTTCTTCAAGACCGGTAACATTTTGAAATTGGTGAATAAATGGGAGACAAGTATCATCCAGCAAAAAATAATTGTGTACATGTAAGCTAAAAGTGGAAAATACAGATTCAAAAGGACCGTCACATATAATAGATGACAGTAATGCATTTTATCATAATGGCTACTGTCCACATTATCATGGAACATAACTTGCCTTAAAGGTATAGACAAAAAGGCAAGGAGTACTGCATTATATTAAGAAGTGCAGGGCACAAATAACAATATTAGAAGAAAAATATTTGGGTACAAATGAGCATGCAAATTTGACATGGAAAGGATTTCAGAGTGGGCATTCAACAAATCCCACCCTAGGCCTGCCTCCAACTCAAGAATTATCCCCCATGAATTCTGTCTTTTTTTCTAGTAATGTGGGCATGGACAAACAGGGAAACCAACACGGGCACTCCCATCTTTTCCTGCTTGTTCTATCAAGCATCACAGCTGCTAATTAAACTTAGGACACCTGTGCCAAAGTCAGAGCTTTAACCCTGTAAACCACCTGAGCGGGCAGTTTAATTTCTTTACCTTTATTTGTTGTAATACGTGGACAAGTTTGATATGTGGCTCTTATTTTATATCTGACTTTATAAGCCTCTTGTACTGTGCTACTGCTGGAACAAATCACAAACAACATTTAAATCTCCTACTAAGTCAGAAAAGGCAAAGTGATCAGAAAAATGAGTGTAAAAGCAATAAAATGTTAAAGGAACTCCAACCCATTGAGTCATGGTTCAAACAATGCTTTTTAAAAGTTTAACTCAAAAGCAAAGTGGTCATAGCAAAAATATTTACAAATGAGACATTATCAAAGTACCGGCCTTTGACTACAGCACTTTAGAAATGTTAGTTTAGTGCCTCATGGCAAAACACAATGCCGTTAACAATACATATGGAAAATATTTTCTTATTGACTGCATGAACCTATTTCCCTGCAGCAAAGAAAATAAACAACTGTTCTGTCTTCCTGAGCTTGTGTATCATCTTTGGGTAAAACTTGAAAGGTATGAATGGCAAATCTTCTGGATTCCACCTCTACAAAGTCTACAGTGTGGTGAACTGATGGAGATCAAGGTAGTTTTACAACCACTTTAAGGGAGGAAATATGAATTAGACCTAAGAGACATCCATTCCTAGTGAAACGCTGAATAAGATTCCCTGCGAATAAAAATCTGTAGCTTTGTGGTCCAACAGACAAGGTAATATTATTATTTTCCAACATAAGAATTTCACAAGAAACGTAAGCCATCAGTTTGATCCGAAGAGGCGGCCGACAATCTTCAAAGGTGTGGAAAACTGAGGAACTGTTTGATGAGCTAGTGCTGAATTAAAGTTCTGCCTTCTACAAGGTCATGATGTAACAAGAAATCACAGTCATGCCCCATGGCTGTAAAATAACTCTGGGACCTAAGTCACACACACGTCTGAACTATGTTAGGATCACCTGTAGTTTCACTGAATGAGGAAGGACAGGAGGACTGCCTTTATCAGGGTGAAGGAAGGAGGCAGCAAGGTACACTTCAGTACTTGATACTTAAACTGCTGAATGTGGTAGAGTCAAAATATGCATGCTCATCCTTTGTACATGTATTGTTCCCGAATATGCAAAAGTGTAGAAGATTTAGCATTTTTGCTTTGAAGTGCTTGCATAGGTATTTTTATACCCCAAGCAGACTTCAAATAATTTTTCTTCAGGTAGATTGCACATGTTGGAGGTGTGATGAGGAAGAAAGAAGTAATTGGGAACGTATTTCTGGGCGTATAATGAGCTGGCAGACTTTAAAAATTCCCTGCATACCCTGTCAGAAATACTGGTTGAGCAAATTAGTGAAACTATGGAAATTGTTTGGTTTTTTTTTGAGTTTTTGAGCTGTGATACAGAATCAGAATTGCCTACACATAGTAAGGCCTTGCTGAGTTTAATTCTGGTGGCTGCCAAAAAAGCAATTACTCGAAAATGGAAAAAGATCTAAACCAACCGTACTAGAAGTAGTGACTACAGTAACAGAGATAAAAGAACTGGAAGTGGGATCTTTAGAAAAGGGTAGGAGCAAATTACATAAAAATAGGAATTTTGGGAACAAAACATGCAGAATAATGTTTTGGAGGAGGAATGAGGTTTTATGGAAGGCAGGAATTGAATGAGCTATGTAATGTTCGATTAACAACAACTATACAGAAGTTTATATGGGATGTAAAATGCTTGTAACTGAAAATATGTCAATATGGTTTGTTCTGATTTATATAAATGTATGATTGCCTATGTCATAAGTGATAATTTAATAAAGATGTTTAAAAACAAAGGCGGGCATGCATGCTCATCAAGGACTGTGCAGTGTAAATGGGAGTTCTGCATGCACAGAAGCTCACATGCTCTGGCTTTGCAAACAATAGCACTTCTCAGGCTGCCATGAGGGGACTGCAAATCCAGTGATTGCCTGAAAAGCAACCAGAAAGAAATGGAAATAGGTGGCTCTCTGGTAGAGAAAGCAAACAATACCAAGAAAAATACAGAATGTCTTCCACTAAAGAAAGCAAGTCTGATGAGAGTAAAGATTTCTAGTAGCCTCCATCAAGACTCATCCAGGAGACTCAGCAGGAGCAAGTGTATATTATTACCTTCCCTTGATAAAAGAAATAAGAAAATTAACCAGAACTCATTTTCAGAGGAAGTCAAAGGAGAAAAGGTATAAGATCTAAGAGGGAAGCTGACCCTGAAGTGCGACCAACTGTAAACCTCATCTCTTGGTTTGAAATGTAAAAGTTTCCATGTACTGCATGGACCTACGGGCCAGAATCTGTACCTTTACTGGCCATCAGGGGCTAGGAGTATGAATTCTGGGCTTTTATCTCTGAGCTTTGAGATTTATTGTGTTGTCAACAGAAAAAAGGTACGATATGTATCCTCTGAGCTATCAGAAGGGAGCTACAACAGTACGTCACCAAAATATACCAAAAACCTCAGCTCCAAAACACCAAAATTAATTATATATCCCCATATGTTGGCATTTTAGAATTCTTAAGTCACAAAGTGCAAAAGTCATTAAAATTTGTAAACTTTTATAAGGAAAGTGTGTGTGTGTGTGTGTGTGTGTGTGTGTGTGTGTGTGTGTGTGTGTGTGTGTGTGTGTGTTTGTGTCAGTGTGTAATTACTTTTTTAAATTTTTTGGCTGCATATCTCGGATATGAAATAATGTTACGTCTTGTTATATTGTACTTTTGATTTGCTAATGAAAGCATGTGATTGCTATTTAAGCCATGATGAACAATAGGTTAATTCATGCAATGAGAAGAGGCTTTTCACCTTAAAGCTTTGCTTGTGTTTTTCTGCAATAAATGCTTTTGGTATTCTGGTTCATAGGTTCATTGGCATGTACTATGCTAACATCCACTGGGGTCTTTTTAAGCCTAGCCATGCATCCCAAATCTCTGACAAGTTCTGGTACACTTGAATAAGTGTAAGTAGGGGCTTGGGAGATGAAACATTTACAAGCAGGGATCTGGGAAATGAACCATTTACTGGCTGCCTGTGCCCATCACAGGATAAATTTTCTTTCCCCCTTCCAATTATCCATCTTTCAATTGAACTGGGTTAAGGAGGAACACCATTTCACATGAATAGGGAACCTGTTCCAGAAAAGGGGTAATCTCTGGGATATATACCAGTCTCCAGGAGGTCCTACTTATATCAAATGAAAAGTTTTTAGAACGAGTAATTCTGGTAAAGGAGGTTCATCAGGGTGGGGTCCAACAGCCTACAGGAGACAGAATATGGGGATAGGGCTTTGAGGTGAACTGCAGAGGACATGTTACTCCCTGTATTCTTTTAGTAAGGAACCTCTGTGGACATTCCAGTTGTTGGATGTGCCTGGATAGATACATACCAAAGGGGGCATTGTACTGAATGACAGGTCTGATGTATGCTGACTATAGTGGAATAATGAAATCATTGGATGTGGATGCCATACCATTGTTTATAAGTTGCACAACACAGAACAATTTCCTCTCTACTGTAAACACGTGATGGCCAAAGGTTAGATTACTGTGTGTGTTCCCAAGTCCCTGAGTACTGGGTGGACTCTTAGGAGTGTGTTATCAATATGATAGTTAGAAGAGTGGATGACTTCCCAAAGGATGATATTATGCATTTCCTAGCATTTAGTTTCAGTCCAGGACTCTGATACAAGTTACATGTCTGTGTCAGCCCTTCCTGGAGAACATCTTAGGATCACAGGAAGTTACTAGGTTATAGGCCCTGAGGCCTTTACAAGCCTAGCCAAGAATTTAGCCCATGTTACAACACGTCAGCACCTGATACCCCTGTCCAGCAGGGACACAGGTGGAATCCCAGGGGTTTATTTTCTGCTCCCCAACCAGTTATCCAGGTTGCACTGAAAAAGAGTTAATGAGGTACTCTGCCTGACATGCAGAGGGAGTCTATTCCACAGATGGCAGAGTATCTAGGATACAAATCTGTCCCACCAACAAGTCCTATTGATGTCACAGACCAGGTTGAGGTCGTGTGTGCGGGTTACTCGAGTGGAAACTGACTTGCGGATCTGCAGCAGTCCCATCAAGATGGGGTCTGAGATTGCTTTGTATGCCAGAGAGAGGTCACCTCTGAGGAGTCTGTATGAAACTGAGTAGAGGAACCGGGCTTTTAGTTTACCTGTGTAGGGTAGATGTTTGAGGCCTGGATTCTCCTGGTGAGGAACCTCTGTGGTCTCTCCAGCTGCTGCATATGCTTTGTGAGGTACATGCTGAAAAGGGCACTGTACTCAATAATGAGTCTTATAAGGGAAGAATACAGGGATGCTATGACCTCCTTGTCCCTGGATGAGATACCCTTACTAATAAGGTGGGCCATGTAGAAAGCTTTCCGTACAATGAAGGCAATATGGTGGCCAAAAGTTAGTTTGCTATCAACATGGGTGCCCAAGTCCCTCACAACTGACTACTTGCTTAGGACCTTGTTATTAATGTGATCATTTGTGGGGACTTCACTCTCCCCAAAGGGTATGATGATGGATTTTTTGGCACCAGTCATTTGTTTGGGTGAAATCCTCTTGGAGGTTATTCACATCACTAGGGGAATTGATGACAGCACCCAGCTTGCAGTCATCTGCAAACGTGGTCAGCCACAGCCCACTGGATTTTGCCTGCACCTCAGAAAAGTATATCATAAACAACAGAGGCCCAAAGACTGATCCCTGGGGTACACCGCTCATTATGGGTCTATTGCTTGAGGTAGCTTCCCCTACTTTGACTACGTGGGTTCCATCAGTGAGCCAGTTTGCTACCCATCTGGTAACATATGGATTAATGCCTAATTGAGAGAGCTTATCTATTATACCTGAGTGGGGAATAGTATCAAAGGCTTTGGCCAGGTCAAGGTAGGTGGTGTGCACCATCCTCCTCTCATCAATGGCTCTAGTGACTGTCTCAAAGAAGTTAACCAAACCATATTTAACAGGTATGACCATTCCTTGATAAAAGCAAACTGTGTGGGATTGTGTGTTTGAAGGTTGCCAATGTCCTTGTTAATGAGGCCCATGAAAATCCATTCCATGGCCTTGTAGACCAGGCTAGTTAGGCTGAAGGGTCTATAATTTCCTGGATCAGTGGGCGCCATCTTTGTGCAAAGGGATGAGAGAGGCTGTCCTTCACTCAGCTGAGACAAAGTCGATAGTCAGGCTTTGGTTGAGTAGGGTACGTAATGCTGCTGCAATTTCCTGCCTGAATTCATGTAGGTTGCAGCCTGGGGTGTTATCGGGTCCCATGGAGGCTGTATTTTTGCCTTTGAGAGGACAGTGATGACATGCTCCCTAGAGATAAGAGGAGGAGAGCAGGTGCTGGGGATGTCCTGATTTACTGATGGGGGGGGCAGAGGGGTCTGCCAGCAGGTTGGCTATATCTACGGCATTTGTGTATGTGGTGTCCTTGACCACCAGTTCTGAGCAGATCTGAGTGCTTCCTTTGAGACTGCACAGATATGTGAAGAAGGCCTTACGATTGTCTTTAGTAGATGTGGCCAGTTTGGACTCTAAGTTTGCTCTGGAGGATTTCACTAGTGCTCTTATTTGCTTGTTCAGGCTAAGGAGAGATTGCTTCCAGTTAGACACCTGCTCCTTCTGGGCCCTGGACAGCAATTTTTTCCTTTTATTATAGAGTTTATTTATTACAGATGTCCACCAGACAAGTTTACTCTTCCTTGAGGAGAATGATTTTGTCCTGTCGGGTATTCCTGATTCCATGCAGCTATATAAATGCTTGTATAGCCCTCTGGTGTAAGTTTGGACATATGTGCCAGCTCCTATGGAGGGGGAGGGGGCTTTAAAGTTGTTTATACCTTCCCTCAGGAGGTAGTAATCAGCTCTGGAGAAGTTTTTTGTTTGACCCTAGCGGTGGGGGGTCGGGGGAGATGGTGACTTCGAAAGTGACCACTTTGTGGTCGGTTCTTATCAGGAAGGATGATACTGCATGGATGCTGAAGTGGTTACTCATGTTAATACCAAGTCCAAGATATTATCACCTCTTGTGAGGGTGTCAATTAGCTGGTCCAAGGCATTTGCATTGACGAAATCAAGGAATCTCTAGGCATTTGTGTTTTGGCATGAGTAGTTCTTCCAATCTATGGCTGGATAGTTTAAGTCACCCCGGATCAGGGTAAAGAGTTGAATCTTGATAGGCTCAAAGAAGTCCAGATAGGTAGAGTGGGAATCTTGAGTCAAAGTTGGGGGCCTGTAGCTAGCTATGATTTGAATAGCGGTCGTGTCAGCAGTTAACTGCACCTGGAGTGTCTCCTGCGTGTCATACTGTTTGACCAGCCTGGAGGTGTGTATGTCTAATATATATTGCAACTCCACCTACTTTTGCTTTGCTGCCCAAAGTTTGGGGTCTGAATGTATGATAGGGTGAGTAACCTGGTAGGACTGGGGTGCTCTCCACAGCTTTGAAACAGGTTTCTGTGACTGCACAAATGTCAGCATCTTCTAGGGTTAGGAATGCTTGCAACGAGTGCAGTTTCATGTTTAGACACCTAGAGTTTAGCAGCATTACCTTTAATTTGTGTTTTGATGAAATTTTCATGTTGGATGTTTTGACCTCATGGTATTGCCTAAAAAAAGGTACTATGGGACAGGCAAGAGCCTTTGCCAGAAGCCTGAAGACCAAGGGAGGCAGATGCAGGCTATCTCCAGCAAAGCATCGTGGTCTGTCAATCATGTCTTCCCAGGCTGTCTTGTACTGGATCCCCTGGGAATGACACCAGAAACTAAGCCAAAGTTAAAGTCAATCATTTTATGTTTGTATTAAGGCATCATTTTGCTGCTTAAGGCTAGGAAAAGAGCTGCCTGGGACACACATTCAGCAAGCTCGATCATGTCTCTCCACATATAGTCCAGGGAGGTACGTGTCAAGTCATTTACACCAATATGGACTATGACAGAGTCATAACAGTACCTGGTGTTGAGAGACTTGAGTGCATGGTGATATAGCAGATTCTGGCACCTGACAAACAACTAACCATGACTTTCTCCTTATCTTGTGTGATGAGGGGCACATCTGTGTGTCTCACAATGGAGTCTCCTATAACTACTATGTTGGGTTTGTGTTTAGGCCTTAGTGGCTGTGAGACAGATGTGGGGACTATTAGTGGTATGTGGTGTGGTGGGCGGTGGAGTTCACTTGTGCTTTTGCCTTAGAGGCCTTTTTTGTTTGGGTATGTTTTTGTTGAGGACCTCCACATATGTGGGTGTGTGTTGTCTCGGTGTGGGTGGTGTTTGAGATGTGGTGCTTGTGTTGACAACCTTCTCAGTGCCAGATATACTGGCTTGTAAGAGAGAGACCATAGACTCTAGGTTCTTAATGTAATTGCATCTCTCACAAATTGTGTTTCTAGGTGGTAGTAGTGGAGAGTTGTCTGTGTACATGATGCAGTTGCTACACTGCCGCAGGATGCCCATTTCAACCAGACTGGCAGGAGAAACCATAGGGAATTGTTCATCCATATTTATCAGGATCTGAGAGACAGCTAAGGGGGTAAAGGGTGGAGGGTCTAGCAGAAGTACTACTAGGTGATCACTCAAGAGCTACTAAAGGAAAATTTGTACCTGGAATACCTCACAAGGTGTTAAAAACAGTGCAGCAGCAGTGTGTGATGTGCAAACAAGCCCAAACCAGCTCAAACATGGAGTTTAAATACCACAAAAATAGAAGATTCTAGTAACACAGAAATCTAGCCAATCCTGCTAGTCCCTGCTTTCTTTACCCGCTTGTACCAGATAAGGTCCAGGCAGCCCTGCTACTCTCACTAGCAGAGGAGATAGGCCCCTATCAACACAACATGGCTGCCAGAAACACAGAAGGTAAACACAAGATGGCTACCAAAAACACAAAAAACATTAGTGTCAGGGGGGATTCTACTGTTGTTGTTTGTCTTTCGGCTTTTTACTGGTAAGGGGTCGCCACAGCAGAACTCCGGTCCGCTAATGATTGGCAGTAGATTTTTACGAAACGCCCAACCTTCAACGAAGGCACGCCGATTTATGCATGCATGTCTTTCGAACGCTACCCAACCGCGGGGAGGACATGCAGACTCCGCACAGAAGGCACTCCCAAGCCAGGCCGAGGGGATTCTATTACTGCTCGTAATTTGCAATCTTCCACAAATTTGGTCAGCCAGAGGTCCTTGACATTGGTCTTGACTTCAGAGAAGCAGATGCCAAAAAGGAGCAGTCCCAAGACCCATCCGTGAAGGACTCCTCTTGTGACTGGCCACTGTGTAGAGATGGACTCCCCAGTTCTAACTTACTGGGTCCTGTTTGTGAGCCAGCTGGCTATCCACCAGGTGACATAATGGTTTATGCCTAACTACTTGAGTTTATCAACAATGCCCGAATGGGATGTTGTATAAAATGCCTTGGCCAGGTTAAGGTTGGCAGTGTGAACTGTTTTGCCCAAATTCATTGCTTTGGTGACCCTCTCAAAGAAGTCAGTCAGGTTCAGTACGCATGACCTGCCCTTGACAAAATCAAATTGGGGTGGGTCCACTGTCTGGACGGTTCCTTTGTCATTATCAATCTTTCCATGATAATTCTTTCCTTGACTTTGCACATGAGACTAGTGAGACTTGTGGGTCTGTAGTTTCCAGTGTCTGTAGATGGCCTGCCTTTGTGCAGAGTGATGACTACTGTTGTACTCAATTTGTGAGGCACAAAGCCTGCTTGAAGGCTGCTGTTAAATAGCTATTCCAGAGGGCCTGATAGGTCATGTTTCAGTCTACTTAGAGTGTATCCTGTGATACTGTCTGGGCCCATCAGTACAGTGCTCTTATCTATGAGACAGCATTGAGGACCTGTGCCCTAATGACAGTAGGGGAGTTTCATTTGATGGTATTTCTTGAGGGGAGGCTGAGGGGGAGAGAGAGAGGAGTAAGGTTAGAGCTAAATATGTCTGCCAGTAGGTTTGCTACATCTTCTGGCTTTGTACAGGTGGGTCAAGCTCTGCTCACAATTGTGTATTGCCTTTGAGGTTGCAAACATAGCTAAAGAATGTCTTGTGACTGTCCATGGCATGGGAGCCAAATTTACCTCAAACTTGGTTTTGGTGGACTGTTTTGCCCTTGAAGATGTTTGTTTAGTTTGATGCGAGTGCTTTTATCCTGCTGGATGCTACATCTCCTGATTTTTTTGGCATGATTTTCTTCCTTCTGTTATACAGCCTATTGATGCGGTGATTACACAGAGTAGTTTGTTTTTTTTTTTTTTAGTTATTTTTGTACTTATTCCTAGTAGGTGCAGCTGCCTCTATGCAGCTATCAACATGCTTGTATAAGGTTTCTGTGAACAGTTCCACATAGGCAGCAGTGTTCTCAGGGTTTATGGGGCCTTGAAATTTTGTCAGGTTATCACTTAATAGTAGGAAGTTAACCTTAGAATAGTAGTCCCTGAACATTCCAAGGTTAGCTGGGGTTCTGGGTTTTATTTTTACTTCAAAGGAGACCACTTTGTGGTCTGACCGCAAAACCTGTTTTTTGGTATACTACAGAAAAAAAGTTTGGGAATATTCCTTGCCATTCGTCTGAAGAAATAAGAATGTGTTAGTCCTCAACTCTGTCTTGTCTTGCTGGACTAACCAGAAAATAACTAATTTTTCCACATGGCAACGAGATCAATTTCTGAAATGCTTCATGCTCAGTGATCCATGCGGAGTTCAACTGATCACAATAAATTATGACACAAAAAGTAACAGTTCACAGAAAAAAAATAGAAAAAAAAATGGATTTGCTTTGGGACTGAAAACTTCTGTGAAGTGCTATTTTGTATGTCATGATTTATTGTGATCAGCTAAACTCTGCCCAGAACACTGGGACCCACATCAGAAGCAAAAGCTCAACATTTGAGGAAAACATACCAATTAAGCTTTCTATCTCAGAAAAGTGGATACACAGCCAGAAGGTTTCCATGTTCTAATGCTATTTAACCTAATCAGGTTGTTGTGATTTATTGATTTCTCTAGTCCCACTTCTGACTTTTGTGAAGTAAATGAAAAAACAGACAAAAGAATTACAATTACAATAAGAATACAATTGTGATAGATGCTCTGATGTTAAGGGGTTTTCTACAGAATAACAGCTGGACCAATCATCCCACCTATACAAACTGAAGACTAGTCTTTCCCTCCAATCATGCTGAATGCTAGTCTGGACCAGTCATTCTACAGTCAGTCAAACTAACTACAAACATTAACAGCTGTCCTCCATCACCCTCCGGAAGCATTTAAACATGTTAAGTAAATGTAAATTAATTCACTACAAAGCAATCTAATGAAGTCTACTGGACAAAAGCGCTTATAAGAAAACTCAATAAAGTGGATAACATTAAGGAGCAATCGGGTTGTCCTGCATTTTTATTTTAATCTTTTAGAAAGAATCTGTTGGAAAGCACTAATTTACTAGAATTCCACTGCATACAGATCATGAATTTAACAGGATCTCACAGATCCATGGTACAGGGTCTGCTTCTGACCTCTTGTTATTGGTTAGGCTTGTAATAGCCTGAGGACTGATAGCTTAGTGTTTACCTATGAATAGGTAGCAGTCCAGGTAATTTCTTTGAGGACATTTGTTTGATGTGTATGCAGACTATTAGCATCACATAACTTGGTCACAGTAACTGCATCTTAACTTTCTAGACTGGATGAACCTGCTGCTCTTGATGGCCTCATGTCATAATGATTTGGAAAAGGAAAACTAGTAGTACAGTTAACAAGTGGAAGTAAGCACTATTAAGTGATTGATGGGAAGGCATGAAATTTTGTGTATGTATGCTTATGCTTGGGGGTATTAATGGCTGAGCATATCATGTGTTCTTCATGATTGCTTACTTAGAATTGCTCCTATGTTTCTGATTGTGTGTATGTGTGTTATGTGTGCAAGGTCAAAATCTAAACATGGCCAATAAATATACTCATTCAGTCTAACAGATCCTAGCGCAGGCAAAGTAAACTCTCATTACAAGCTCACACTCTGCATCTGTAAATGCAGCATTTTAAACAGTGCAGTGTGACTTTTTTATTTTATTTTGTTAATCACATAAGAGAACTGGTATGAGGAGCCTTTCAGCTGTGATGTGGGCCATTTGGACAGTAAATTGCAGAAAACAGACATAATGCAGATATTGTTATGCAAAAATACAACAAATAGCATCTCTTAAGAGACATAGGAATCTAAGCACTGTTACAAGTATAAAGAAAACAAAATATAAACATCATTAATACACAGTAGAAACATACACAGCACATGGACAAGTACATATTCATACAGTTGAAACACACTGAAAATATGCAATCTGTTATTTAGATAAACATTTCCTATACGATCGAGCCTAGCTGAACAAACTGAAACTGGTCTTTAGTATGGAATTACAGGTGGTTACATGCATCTGCACAGGCATAACAACAAGATGAACAGATGCAACAGTTTAATTCTGTGCAACACTTATCTGAAAAAAGCAATATAAGTTGAAAAAAGCCTGAATTAGTCTATACAATTTTAGTTAAATAAACTATGTACATTATATAGCTATATACATTACTGTACATTTGGAGTGTCTATACTGACGCTTAGAATAATAGTGCCGTTACATCCTATATAAATATATGCTGATTATAGGTTAATACAGTGTTTGATTATGCTGCATTCCTGAAACTTCTGCTTTTGTATTCACCTTCTAAGTGAGATTTTTTTTTCTCTTGGATATTTGCAGGGTGAGTCTGGCAAAAGCAGAGTGGGTCTGACATAATGGTTAAGGTCTTCACCTCATAAACACAAAGTACAGTGTTTGATTCTTACCGTGAGTTTCTGGCTAAGCTTAAAATGGACATAAAGAGCAATTAGCCTAGTATTCACCTATGATTCACTGATCTGCCCAATATTTTGGAAAAGCCTAAATTAGCATTTTCGTCATTTAAGATATAATTAGAAATTAAACAAATACAGTGAGAAGTTTAGCCATTCTTGTCTTTTTTTCTACTCATCTTATTATACAAGTGCAAGTCTAGCTGGAAGAGAAACCCAGCAGATTTCTACAAGTCCTGTTAATAAGCACGCTAACCATGCTGTCTTATGAGTGACAAAAGGCACATGGCTTCACTTTGCACAGAGTGAATTTATGTTGCTATTTTACAAGTATGTTAACAAGAACAGCCTTACTGGACAAAGCCCATTTACAAAAGGGGCCCAAGGGGAAAAGCAACACTTCATACTTGAAAAAAATACAAAATAACAAATATGAGAAATGAACAAAAAAGTCATTGGTTTAGAGCTTTCTAAGTAGTTTATCGCAGTCACTACTGGAAAGTCACACCACACCTACTTGTTAGGATACCACTTTTAGATATATATTACAGAAATTATTTTACTGTCTAATATGTGGTTTTCACTCTTTTACTAATAATAGATTTCTTTTAATGTTTACTAGTGATGTAGATAAGTATCTTCTCACATTATTACTTAGGGGTACACATTGGGTGGAGTACTGTAGGGTAGTAGTAGTAGTGTTAGAAAATGCTCCACTCCCTGACAAGCTGCCCGAAAAGCTAACCAGTTAACTATTACAAGTCAGAAATACATACTTAAATGGCATTTTCTTTTTTCTTTGTTTATTTGTAAACTGAGTAATCCTATTATGCACATCAGCCTCAATTCAGGGATGCTCAGAATCACTTTCTAGTTAAGTGAAATGCTTAGACACACATATAAAAGATAAATGACTGAATGAGGGAATAAACCCTCAAACTACAGGATGAAGCTCATTAGCAGCTAGCCTTAATCATCTGCATGTATACCTTAATATGTTTCCATTACACTTTTTTACGACTTCTTGCACATGCTAAGTAGTAGCCCTCTACCTCAGTACAGTAAATGGATATAACACACAGAGACCATACAAAACTATGCAGGAAAGAAGAAGCCAGTCTTGCCTGATGTGGCACTTTGAATGCATGATGTAACAGAATGACCATATAACAAGTTACAGTAAAACAGTGCAGAGTTTTAAAATTAATGTTGGTTCACTAGCTTGATACTATAACCAAAATACTTTTGCAAGTATGTGAAAGTCATCATCTAAATTCTGTGGCTGAACTTCAGCATATAAAATAAAAGACTTAGCACAAAAAATTGCAAGAAAAATCCCAAAGATAAGGGTAAAGCAGAGAATGATCCTTCGTTCTTTTTTCTCATAACTTGTTTTCTCAAATTTTAGATATTCAATCCTGGAGCTTTATAAACTTACAATTCTTTTACAGGATCTTTAATATCTTGCATTATAACTGGTTATTTTACTGAGGTAATACTGTGTGTTGCTATTTTTTATATCATTTTGAACCTAATTTTGTAATTCATCATCATCTATACCCAGCTCTTGATAGTTTCTAACATATGCAAAATACCTTTCTTTGATATTGGTTGCATTTTACTGTTATTGGGATTTAGTGCTATTATTAAACTTGGTCATGTTTATAATTTAGCTTTGATCAGCTACGTTATGAATTTCTGGAAGAGATAATGAATGGGAAACCAAGTCATTTTTTTTCTAGAACAGTTGCAATTATAATATTTAATATCTGCTAACATTTCCAGTTTAAGATCTTAATCATACCACTATACATCTTTTCTCCCTTATGCCGTCTAAAAGTGGCATAATTAAGATTTTCTTTGATGTGGGTTATATTTACAACACTAACTTGAAACCCTATCATACAAATAGGATTTTAAGCTGTCCATCTCAATGTTTGCACTTATCACAGCATTATAATTTTTTTAAAGGTTGCCAATTCAGTGTTAAATCGTTCTTTAAATCATTTTAATTATATTGTATATGAATGTAGTATATTAGCAAGTACTAATGCATATAATACCCAATTTAAACAAATGCATTATGATGAGATAAGGGTCAAGAAATTATTTGGAAATATGTAGTTCTGGAACACACTTTTAGATGCATATTTTCTACCAATATGTGTTTGTGTACAAAAAAAAGAATAATGGTTATAAAGATTCCTCATCTTTTAATTTTAACATACTAACCCAATCTTTAGAACCTTTGCTGAGCAACACTTGGCTTCTTTACTAACACTAAAATCTGCTTTATCCAATAAACAGCTAAAACTCCCTCATAACATTAAATTGCCTTTCAGATTTTCTGATAAGATACTTAACTCACAGCAAATTTAACACCAAGTGCTAGGATCTAGTACGTATTAGCTATGGTGGGTCTACCTGATTACGCCGAAAGCTGGAAATGCCGACGACAAGAACACTGACACCGGAAGATTGACAATGGAGATGACCGACAGTTGAAAATCCCGACGCTGAAAACACCATATCAAATGAGCGCCAGTGTGTATGGAAGTGGTAGTGACGGACAGCAGGGTTAGGGTGCGGCTAAGGTAAGTGTGCGATAGTGACAGACTTTAGGGTTAGGGTGCGAGTAAGATATGTGTGCGATAGTGACGGACTTTAGGGTTGGGGCTTGTTAAGTGAGTTAGGGATAGGACGCGGGTTAGGTGAGTGTGCGAAAGTGATGGAGCTTAGGGTTAGGGTTAAGGTTAGTGCATAGATAGTTGTGTTTGTAAGGTTTAGTGTAGGTTTGTAAGGTTTTTGGTGTGCTTGTGTTGTGTGTGTGCTTTTTGGACAGGGGATTTGTTTTGTTTGTTGACTGTCAGGATTGTGGTTTGTCGGGCATGTGAAGTTTCGTGTTTTTGAACTTTCGGTTTTATGGTGTCAGTGTTTTTGCATGTTGGTGTTTTCAGGTAGACCCACTATGGTATACAGTTTATTTTGCATCCCTGGACTAGCCCTAGTAAACATTTATTACTACATTGATAAGTAACACCTTGTATTAGTGTATTATTCTTTCATGGTATAGCCACTCTTCTACTTTTAACTCAATACAAAGCATGTGTTATAATACTATAGTGATTAAAACATAACCTATTAATATATAAAAACGTTGTCCCTATTTCCAGCTTCACTAGCAACAAGCATTTAATTAAAATAACAAAATAATTTAAAGAGAAAGAATCAGTAAATTTTATTTATCTATCTATCCTTTGTTGACCAGGTTCGTCCCACTAGGCTAGTAGCCTCTTTTTAGAGGAGACACAACATGGTATTTATACTACTACTGGAAATTTTGGGCAGTGCATCTGGGAACTTTAACTACTTGTTAGGCTGTACTCGTGACTGGTTGTACACGAGTAAATGCACACTTCCCATTTCTAGCATAGTGGCTGCTGGGAGGATGGTGCACGAGATGGTGGCAATACCTGTTAGAGCGGAGGTGAATGCCAGCTCTAAAACTGAAGTAAATAATAGTTTGAAGGATTCCGAAATCGTGTTTCAAGAGGGGTTATTTCAGTCAATGGAGAATATTGAAAAAGAATGTATTGTTACATCCCTCCTTTCCAGAGGGTTCCAGAATGATATATTAAATGAAATGATCATTCAAAGTGAGCTAGAAAACTATATCTTATGGAGAGACATAATGGACAGGAACCAGGGAGAAGAAGTGGAAAGTATCCTAAAAAAGGGAGTGTTGCCCAAAAGAAAAACATACACAAAGACAATGGCTATCTGGGTGAACAGCGGAAAGTGAAGAAAAAAAGATAATACTAAAAGAAGGTTTGATGTAATGGTCCAGAGGAAAAAGAACACGGAGATGGACAGACATGAGGTATGGGACATAGTTATACTTCCTTTGAGTATCAAGATACATGAGGCAAGAGCCTTTATTCTGATAAATAAAAAGCCATTCTGCAACATTAATTTTGAGACTGCACAAACTATGGAAACATTTTTTATATGAAAATGAGAAAAGACAGAATTACAAACCATGAAATAAATATGTAGTTATAGCCCTTTGCTGAGAAACAAAAAAGAAAATGCAGGCACAATTTTGAACAGATGTTGAAAGAGAGGCATTAAAAAGCATTTAAAAAGTATTGGTAAAGAAGTGATGGACATTTCTAAATTTTTGATAATAGGGGATGGGAATAGAATATTGTTTTGAAAATGGAAAATGAAAAAAAATTATACACATCTCAAGCATTATAACTATTGAAGGTAACAGGGATATGATAAAATGCTGAGGACAACCAAGAACATTTTTTGTAGTACAGAAGGATACTTGGTAAATAACTGATAAAAAGAAATATTACATATGTGGAAAAACTGGGCAAGATGTAAAAAAATGTGAGTTTGAATGTTATAAATGTAAAACTGGACATGTACGGATGAACTGTAAAGAAAAAGATGATGAACCAGAAAGTGAAAATATAATGCAGGATAAAGAACAAAATGAAAAAAAAAGCAACAATGGAAAATAATCTAGAAGAAAAAGATGGTAACCAAAAAAAGAGAGGATAATGCGACAGAAACAGATTCTTAAGTTAGTGATAAGTTAAACATAAGTTGGAAAGTAGTAAAAGGTAAAAACAATTCAACTGGTGCAAGTGAGTTAAACATAGGAAAAGGAAATTTAAAAGTATAAACTCAAAAGAGAAAAAGAAAGGAAAGGGATGATGAACAATATATTTAAAAAATAAATAGCATAAGAGGAGGATGATTTCCCTTAAGCTAAGAAATACGGAAACCAACAATGTAAGAATTCTTTCAGTAAATGTTAATATGATAAAAACATATACAGATGAATAACGATTCTAGAATGGTGCAAAAATGTGATGTAGCCATAACTGTTTTAGCGGATACAAGACTAGGTATAGAATGGAAAGAAAATATGGAATTTTGGCAATGAGTGCTGTTCAAGAATATCAATTCTATGTAGAAAGCTAGTGAAAATTCTAAATGTAACCATCACGATCTTGAGACTTACTACTGTAGATTTAAGTCAGCAGGAAAATGTTTATAGACTTATAGCTATATATGCATATGCCATCTATGAAAAAAGTAAAACTTATTTCAGTGGTTATTAGATTCCAAAGACATGCATCTGGAGCATTTCTCCCTGGGCCTCCGCTGAAAACAGGCTCTGTGGAACCTAGTTGGACTTTCCCCGTCCACAAATGATAAATAAAAAAATAAAAAATAAAAATATTAGATTATGTAGTAGCAAACAAGAATATAATAACAATAGCTTTTTTTATTTTGATTTAACGGAAAAAGAAATAAAAATGAAAAAGATACAAGAAAAAAATGAGAAAAATTATGAAATCTGGTAAATTGGTATTATGGAATAGAGCTGTATGGACATTTAGAAGAAGTATACTAAAATCTGAAATAATTTCATAATGTCTAAAAGCATACACATAATGGAAGGAGATTCAGTTGCAACAGGAACTTACAGATCATTTGGCAATATGGATGGAAATGAACAAAAATAAAAAATACATTAAGTAGGTAAGGGTATAAAAGAATAAATGAGAAAGTACTGAATGAAAAAGGAAAGGAAATACAATTATAGAGAGGTCACATTATTATGAGGGAGTTTTATAAAAACTGGTTCAGAATGGTGGATTATTGCTTAAAGAAAATACAAAAGAAGTTTTTACAATGGTAAAATGATACAAGATATATGGGAACATAAGGATATATTAAAACATAGGAGGATATGTTTGAAAATTTAGAAAATAAGAAAGAGTACTACGATAAAGAGAAAATAATTATACAAAAGAAACTATGAGAAGAAATATCCAGGGAATTGTTATAGCTAGGCTTGTATAGGCCCTAGGGCCGATAGCCTACTACTAACCTATGAACGTATGAACAAGGTATTTACTACACGGTAAAGAAGAGGTGTCAGCTTACTTAAGTAAGACAGTAAAAGAGAAAAGCAGTGCAATGACAGAAATGAAAGACAAACAAAAAGAAACAAGAAGTCAGTCTCAAATTATGGCTATTGTAATAAAGTATGTAGAAGAAATGTTTAAAACAAAAAGGAAAGAATATAATAAAATGTGGGATTTTAAAAAATTCAGAAAAAAAGAATAAGGAAATTGAAAAAGAAATTACTTTACATGCATTAAATAGATGATTTAAACATTTAAATGTAGATTCAGCTGCAGGCCTTGATGGAATTGGGTTTGAAATGTATAAAAATCCAGAGGAAGGGCAAAAAAAATTGTTACAAGTTTTAAATGGATACTTAAATGACATTTTCAAGCATAAGAAATTATGTAGTGGGGTATTAAAATTTATACAGAAGAAAGGAGAAAAAGAAGATATAAAGAACTGGAAACCAATAATGTTGAATGATATAGATTAGAAGATATTATGAAAATAATACGAAAAAGATTTGAAAACTAGATGAAATACATTATGAAAGAATGTTTATATGGTATAAAAGGAAAAGGACGTCAAGAATTATTAATAAGATAAATGGTAGTGATACTTTAGAAAGAAAGGAGAAATTAAAACTTATGGTAGGAGATTATTAAAGCATTTGACTCAATTGAACACAAAATATTATGGAATATAATGAAAGAATAGAATTTTACTAATAAAATTAGGAATGTCTGTATGTCAACTTACAAATATAATAAAATAAAGGTTTTGGTAAATGGATGGATAAGTAAAGAAATAGAAATAGGTAAAGGGATAAGACAAGGATGTCCTGTGAGTAAAATTTTATTTGCTTTAGTCATGAATGTGGTAGCTAGTGAGGTTAATTCTAGAATGAATAATGTGAAATATACTATGCACAAAGATGAAGAAATTCCAGTATTAATGATATACTCATATGATATAATCATAATAACCAAAATCAGTGTAAGGATGACAGAAGTGAGATTTTGTGTAGTTGATTGTTTAACATCAAACCTATTCTTTTCAAATTAAGACTAAAGCAAATGAATGGGAGAGAGAGAGAATTAATAGCAAATATTCAATTTACAACAAAAGATTTTAATGTGTCGGGTATAAACATTGGTAAAACAGTACATAAAACATAATGGGAAACATTATTAAAATAATTAAAAGAAATGTGTTTGTTATGGAAAACATATAGATTGGTATAGAAGGAAAAATTTATTTGATAAAATTCAGTACTGATAGGTAAAACTGTTTATCAAGTATGTTTATAATTCCAATAATGCACAAGAAACATCTGTTAGAGATAATTTTCTCATTTATTTGAGATTATAGATTAAATCCATTTAAAAGAGGAGTAATATATATGAACAGAAAGGAAAGAGGATTAGGTGTGTTAAATCCAATGTTTTATGCACTGCCTTGGAATAAAGTATTGAAATGGATAAATGACAAAAATAAAAAATTAGATTCAAAAGTGTTTAAATATAAGTTTGAAAAATTTTGGAAAATTATAAGAAGCAATAAAAAGGTTTTTATGGGGAATTATAGAATTATAAATAAAAAAAAAAGATTGATGAAATATAGGATAACCAAAATACATGGTAAAAAACATAATAAGAAGTTATGTACCTACCATAACGTTCCATGTTAGTTGTCTTCTTCTCGCCTTCTTTTTTGCTGGATGGGTTCGGAGCCGATCCAGGGCTCCGACTCGGCCAATACTAAAGCTCGAGAGCTAATTCCACCGGCTCGAGGCTCCCCTATATCCCACAATGCTAGGCGGTAACTACTCAGATCTCATTTGATAGCTATACCAAGCAACCCTAGTCTCCATAGAATGGAGTAGGGAAACCCACCTCAAAACAACCTGCGTAAAAGGTATCGCAGACTTCAGAAAGGATAAAAGAGGTGGAAGAACGTGTGGGAATGATGACTTCCAGAGGAAGAACACAAACTGAATTCCTGTCGGTCTGTCCAGGCTTGGGGGAAGGAGGGTGGGACACAAGAAAGAAGGCGAGAAGAAGACAACTAACATGGAACGTTATGGTAGGTACATAACTTCTTAATGTTAAGTTGTCAATCTCGCCTTCATTCTTGCTGGATGGGACCGCGTCCTAGCACCTTATCCTGGGTGGCCTATCGGAACAGACTCTTGAGAACAGTGGAACCAAAATTGGCACGGCTTCTGGAAACCATGTCCAATTTGTAATGTGAAATGAATGTATGAGGAGAAGCCCAGGTGGCTGCTGCACAAATGGAATCTATTGGCAGCCTATCCTGAAAAGCTACGGATGTAGCTAATGCCCTAGTTGAATGAGCTCTAGGTCTTGAGGGTAGTTTTTGATGTCTGATCTCATAGATGAAGGTAATTGTAGAGGTGAGCCATCTAGAGAGGGATACTTTAGTAACTGGAAGGCCCAATTTCCCTTCCGCATATGACAGAAACAATTGATTAGATTTCCTGAATTGCTTAGTCCTGTCTAAGTAATATCTAAGTTGGCAATGAACATCCAAAAAATGTAGCTTTTGTTCCGACCTGTTTGAATAGTTAGGGAAAAAGACGGGGAGATCAATAATTTGGTTTAGATTTACTTGAGAGGAAATTTTAGGCAAAAAGGATGGATTAGTACGGAGGGATAACCTATCTTTGTGAAACACTAAGTAAGGAGGACGACTGCACAGAGCATGGAGTTCAGATACCCTTCTCGCTGAAGTTATAGCTACCAGAAAAAGTGTCTTCCAAGAAAGCAACTTCAGAGAACATGAAGCCGCCAGTTCAAAGGGGGGAAGGATTAAGGATGCCAGAACCAAGTTCAAATCCCATTGAGGCGGGGGATCTTTGATTGGAGGTTTGAGAAGAAATATGCCCCTTAAAAAGGCTTTACAGAGTTTGTGAGCCATGATGCTAGACTCTGAAACACCAACATGAAAATTAGATATGGCAGCCAATTGAACTCTAATGGTAGATGCAGATGATCCTAAATGAAAAAGTTCTGCTAGAAAGTCTAGAATAGACTGGATAGGTGCAGTAAAGGGATCTATGTTTTTTGATGTTGCCCAAAATGAGAAGCGTTTCCATTTGTTACTATAAATCTTCCGGGTAGAAGATTTATGAGAGGCTATCAAGATATCTCGGACCGAGCAAGATATTGAGGGAAGCCTGGCTAAGGTTGGAATCGGAGAAAGCACGCTGTGCGGTTTAGAGAAGGCAGAGATTGGTGCAGCTGACCCGATTGGTGGGTTATCAGATCTGGTACTGGGTCCAGATGCCAAGGCTGCTCCAAAAGGTAACGATGAAGAAACGGAAACCATATTTGTTGAGGCCAGTAAGGGGCAATGAGGATCATTGTCACTCTCAAGGCGATGGCTTTCTGAATTAGTTGAGATATCAGTGGAAAGGGGGGGAAAGGCATATAGAAGTCCCCGGGCCAATCGTGGACTAGAGCATCTCTGGTGGGATGGCCTGGTAATGGGAAGAGAGTGAAGAAGTCGTGACACTTGCTGTTTTGGGGAGTAGCAAAAAGATCACAGCAAGGCTGGCCCCATCTTAGGAATACTTCTTCTAGAACTGATTTCTTTAGAGACCACTCGTGGGGCATGAGAATTGCTCTGCTCAACTTGTCTGCAATAATGTTGGATTTCCCGGGAATGTGTGTTGCTATCAGAAAACGCTGAGAAGAGATCGCCCATTGCCAAAGTCTGAGTGCCTCTCGACATAAAGGGTATGATCTGGTTCCGCCTTGTTTGTTGATGTACCACACTACGGACATGTTGTCTGTTTGAATTGCAATAGTCCCAGTGGGAAGAGAGTCGTGAAGGGCTTGCAACGCTAAAAGCACTGCTCTCATCTCTAAGACGTTTATGTGCAAGTGACACTCGAAAGGTTGCCACGTGCCTTGGACTGTCCTGCCCTGATAATGCCCCCCCCACCCGATCAGGGAGGCATCTGTTGTCAACGTGGCGACCGGGGGGGGGAGAGTAAAGGGTCTTCCTCGGAGAAGTTGAGGTGATGTGATCCACCAAGACAGTTGATTCTTGCATGATTGAGTTATCAATATGGTATGGGACATCGGGAGCTGTTGAAAGGACCATTGAGTAAACAGCATCCATTGGAGGATCCTCATGTGAAAGCGAGCTAAGGGGAGAAGGGGAATAGCTGCTGCCATGAGTCCTAACACCTTCAAAACTAGTCTGGCTTTGACTTTGTTGCATTGTAAGAGAAGGGAAACTTGTTTTCGAATGTCTGACACTCTCTGCTCTGTGAGTCTGGCTGAAAGATTGAGTGTGTCTAAGGTGGCGCCTATAAAGGTAATAGATTGACAAGGCGACAAGGCAGATTTTTCGAAATTTATCGAAATGCCTAGAGCTTGGCAAGACTGGATGGTGAAGTCCCTGGATAGAAGAAGCTGATGTCTGATGGTGGCGGTAAGGAGCCAGTCATCTAAATATGGAAACACCTGGAATCCTTGACGTCTCAAGTGAGCCGCGACCACTGCCATGCATTTGGTAAACACATGGGGGGCTGTAGTGAGACCAAAGGGCAGGGCCCTGAACTGGTAGTGACTGGCTCCCAGCCTGAAGCAGAGATATCTCCTGGAGCATCTGTTCATCTTGATGTGGTAGTACGCATCCTGAAGATCTGTCGAGCACATCCAATTGTCCTGACCCAAGAAGGGTAGAATGGACTGTAGCGTGACCATCCGGAACTTTGTTTTCCTGACATACTTGTTTAAGTAGCTGAGATCCAGTATGGGTCTCCAGTCCCCTGTTTTTTTTGGTACCAAAAAGAATTTGGAGTAGATTCCGGATCCTTGCTGGTCTGCTGGGACTGATTGGATAGCTCTTTTTGATAGCAGCTTTGAAATTTCTAATGCTGCTTGTTCCCTTAGACCGGGTGGAACGTCTGGAAGGGATCTTTTGGGTTGGGATGGGATGTGAATAAAGGGAATTTTGTAACCCTCGGATATGATCGACTGTACCCATTTGTCTTGAGTATGGGAAAACCAGGCTTTTGGGTACAGGGATAACCTTCCCCCGACTGCCTCCGAAGGTGGACAGCCGGGCAGCCCCTCAGGGATGCTGAAAGGGTTTGTCAGAAAACATTTCTCTGCTACCCTGGTTTTGCGGACCTCCTCTGCCTCTAGGGCGGTGTCTATTATTATTCCCCCCCTGCCTCTAGAGGGGAATCGACCTTGTGCATCAGATGAGACTCCCTGGGATTATTTGCGGAACCACATCTTTCCTCTCCTCTGACCTTTGGGATAGGGTCTAGAAGGGGTAGAAAAACGGACTCCTACGGCAGAGAGAGTCTTACCTTCTACCTCGCACCTGGTCAATGTATCCTTCACCTGTGGACCAAACAAGGATGATCCATCAAAGGGAGAATTGGTGAAGGATGCCTTGAAAGGGTCCGCAAAGTTGCATAGCCGCATCCAGGCGTGACGTCGTAAGGCAACACCTGTGCCTGCGGCTCTACTCGCCCCATCTGCAGCATATGAGACCAGCCGCATGGAGGAGTTAACGATGGAATTCAGGGTTGCCAACTGGGAGTTCATTGTGTCTTTGAACCCCTCAGCTGTAGGATCCTTTATCAGTTCACCCATATCCTTGAGTAAATCTCTCTGGAGACAAGTGAAGTGGCATAAGTAATTCAGCGAACGCATTGAAAAGGTCACTGATGAGAACATCCGCTTGCTGTACCTGTCCATGGTCCTAGATTCCTTATTAGGAGAATGGACAGGAACCGAAGGATCAGCTAACTCCTTCTTAGTGGCCACAGCCACCACCATGGCATCAACAGGGACACCTTTGGATAAAAAATCTTTATCTCTAGGGGCAGTGATAAATTTAGATGGTCTCCTCGGGGTGGGTTCCACTGAATCAGGAGCCGTCCAAGCCTTCCTTGCCACCACTTCCATAAGGGGGTCAAAGGGAGGGGACACCCAGGAGGTACAAGGGCAAGAGCCAAACGCCTCAAGATACACTGACTCATCCTCCGAAGGGTTAAGGGCTGGCCAGTTCCCCCTCTGTTTGAGGATCTCGAGGATGTCAGCAAAGGAGACATCCTCAGAGGGGGATCGAGGGGAACCTTCAGATTCCTCTAAGTCAGTGTCAGAGGTGATAGACTCAGGGGAGTCAATGTGCTTCCTCTTGCACTACCTCTTCCTTGGGAGATCTCCTTCCGGGTCAGGAGAGGCCTCGGAAGAGGAGGAAATTCCCAATGGGGAAACTTGAGGAGTTGGCTCTCTGCGGTCTAAGACAAGGGGGTGGGTAGAAATCACCGCAGGCACTGTAGATGGGGGGGCTGAAGGAGCCGACTGTGGGGCAGAACCTGGTTCTAGCATGCTCCGCATGACCTCGAAGGCACCCCTGTCAGGCAAGGCCAGAGGCCCCCGCTCTGAAGAGACAAGGACCTCCCCCGGCACCGACAGGGACGGCTCCGAAGCCGATGTCGGAGCCGAACTCACCAGCGCCGAAGCCCTGAGAGGGAGAGTGGGGTCGGACAAGGGTCCGATGCCATTCGCCCCCTCTGAGCTGACGAGGGAAGCTCGGTGCCGAGATCCCTCCATGGAGGAGATCGGAGCTGAAAGGGAATATATCGGATCCGACACACCGACAGTCATGGCTCCGACAAGCCCTGGCTCCGAACTCAAAGGAGTCGGAGGAGGAATGTATTGGGGAACAGAAATAGCCACTGACTGCTGAGTCAGGCTATGCAGCATTTGGGCCAGTGCCTCGGACTTGAGAAGTCTACTCACTACCCTTTGCAAATCGTGGTCAGATAACCTGGAAGACCATGAGGAATGAGTTTTATGGCTCTGTTCAGAAAGAAGAGGGGATCCTGGCGCCGAATGCACGGAGCCGATAGAGAGGGATCTGGACCTCTTCCTAGACTGTGGTTCCGATAAGAGTATCGGAGCCAACGGAGTTTTATCAGCCTCGGCTCCAGCTGGAGCCGAGGTAACAGTATGAGGCTTGGAAACATCGGCTCCGGCCGGAGCCGATGTCGAAGCCAACTTAATCTTTCCAGCAGTCGACTCTGAAGCCGGAGCTGACTGTTTGGAAGTTTTAGAAGGCTTCCCCAACACAGACTGAGTCGGGGGGCCTTCAGGCTTTAATAAGCCCCACAAGATTAATTTGTTCTTGCGTTCCTGCAGGACTCTAGGGCTAAAACCATGACAAACAGCACAAGAGTCCTGCAGGTGCAAAGGTCCCAGGCAATACACACAAGAAGTGTGACCGTCTGTCAGAGACATTTTCTGACAGCACGAGTCACACTTCTTGAAGCCTGAGACCTTAGAGTCTTTAGACATCATGGAGTGCCTGACCACAACACAAGCACACTACAGACACACCCTTTACTAAAGAAATTATTAAATTAAGGCTAACACAAGCCACAAACATACACACACACACAAGCCCTTCTAAAGGACTGGGGGAAGGGAGGGGCCGAAGGCCTACAAGTTAAGGGAAGAAAGGAAGGGAATATAGACCCGAAAAAACAAGGGTCGATTTAACTAAATTTTTAATTAAACTAAAAAGGTTATGGTATGAAACAAAAAAGGGGGTTAAGAAATACCTATATGGTAAAAACTCTAACTCACCTGCCTGAGCCGGTAGAAAAGCACCTCGTCAGCTATAGCGGCAAACGAGATCTGAGTAGTTACCGCCTAGCATTGTGGGATATAGGGGAGCCTCGAGCCGATGGAATTAGCTCTCGAGCTTTAGTATTGGCTGAGTCGGAGCCGAGGATCGGCTCCGAACCCGTCCAGCAAGAATGAAGGCGAGATTGACAACTTAACATTGAGGTAGTATTATTGTATTAATACATGGTAAAATTTATTAAAAGAAAAGATTAAAGCAATTTAAAAAAATGAATGGTGCAGTAAAAATTAGGAATGTAAAGATTTTTTATGACGATTAGGAATAAAAAAAATTACTGGTAAAACATAATATGCCATATAAAACAGAAAAGTGAAAGAATGTATTTACATTGTGAGGAAGAAGAAACCAATGAAAGTGTTTTCTTAGAATGTAAGTCAGTTAAAAATTGTGGGACAAATTAAGTGATGAAAATTTCTTTGAATGTTTCAAACACAGAAATGAAATAAATATAGAGATGACTGAATGCGGAAATTAAAAGAACATAAGTGAAGAATCAAAAATAAGAATAGACAAAAAAATGTTTTATGTAATATGGAATGTGTGAATGAATGAAATCCTGTTTAATGGAAAATGGTTATTGTCATCAATATTGAAAAAGATTATAGATGGTTATGAAAAAAAAGATTGGGGGTCTGGTTTAAATAAGAATGATAAATATAAAGAAAATGTATAATCCCTATGAACAAACAGAAATGTATATATATTTACTTAACCTTGTAAATATGTACACATAGGTAAATATTGTAAATAAGTTGTCATTTATTTAAGTTGTTATGTAAATAAGATGCAAATAAAGGACCCCTACTCTTTCCGATAGGTGCCATGGGATCTTCTACATCCACCTTAGCGAACATCAACTCAAGCAGATGGGGCCTCAGTTTAACATCTCAGCCAAAGCATGGCACACTCAAGAGTGTAGCATCCCCTTATGCTGCACTGCAGTGTCAGCAATCAATCTATCTAGTGTGAGACTAGAACCCACAGCCTTCTGCACCAGTTTGTCTAAGAAAAGTTTTGAAAAATACCACGGCCAGAGGGAGCCTACAGTTTCACTTGTATTTCTAGTGACACAGCTTTATGATCAGGGGCAAAGATACACAAGAGGAGGTGCAAAATGCCCTTATGTTTGTAACGATGAGATTCAAGATGTTACCTCTAGTGGGTACTCTTAACTGTTTCAGGGCATTTGTGTTGACAAAGTCCAAGAATCTTTGTGCTTGTTCATTTCTCATGGTAAAAGTCTCCCAGTCTATGGATGGGTACTTAAAATCACCTAGGATGGTGGTGTTAGGGCTGATACGGAGAGACTCCAGTTTCTGTATAAATATGCTGAGGCTTTCTAACATTGCAGATGGTGTTCTATTGCTGTCTAGTATATACTAAGGAACTTTACTGATGGCGATCTGAACATGAATGAATAAACTGTAGTGCATAAAACTAACTGACCAGCCTTGATGTGATTATCTTATGAAGAAAGACTGGCGACACTCCACCTTTTCTCCCCTCCCTTGTAGTTTTCTAGTCTAAAGGTATGGCAGCTATTATTGCCTTGCAGAGCCATAATGCTTGTCTGTTGCTTTAAACCATGTCTCCGACATCACGCATATGTCTACATCCTCTAGGATAAGGACAGCATGTAAGCAATACAGTTTCTTGTTTAGGATCATCAATACCATTATACTTTCTTTTGCTTGCTTTGTTATGTTGGTAGGTTTAACTGGTCAGCATTGCCTAAAAAATGTACTACAGTTGTAGAAATTGTCTTTGCCAGTAAACATAACCCTAGTAGAGACTGGCAAAGTGGTGAGGTATGTTGACCATATCCTCCATGGCTGTCAAATATTGGCTCCCCTATAAATGACACCAAAAACTAAGTCAATAATTAAAGTCAATTTTTCTTTGGTCATATTGCTGCATCAATCTTAGAGAAGGTAGAATGATACTCAGTACTAGGCTCGTACATATCTGGGCCACAGTCAGAGCTCCACCATGTTTCTTTTCATATAGTCCAAGGAGGTATGACTCAAGTCACTGACATCCACATATACTATGATAGGGTCATACCTGTATCTGGTGTTCAAAGACTTGAGTACATGTGTGATCTGGAGGATCCTGATACAGGGCAAGCAATTAACCGTCACTCTTTCCTTGCTCAACATGACAAGAGGTACATCTGTGTGTCTTACAATGGAGTCACCAATGACTAAATATTTGTTTGGGTGGATGCCTGCCTTGTGGGTTCAGCATTTGTGACTTTGTTTCTCCTAGTACTATTTGTGGTGATGGATTTTGTAGATCTAGAGTGTTGCTATGGGTGCTTAATATGCCTGTGTTATGTCTTTGAAGCTTAAGCAGGTTAATCTTTAGAAATTCAACATATGAAGGATTTTGTGTGTTATATTGGACGTGGTACAATTTGGTTTGTGGCAAGCTGCTGACAATCCAGATATCTGAGTTGTCACTGTGTGAGATTTTTGCCTCCAGTGGCATTAAACACACGTATTTTTCACATACTAATCTATGCTGTCTGAGTAGGAGGTGATCATCTGTCAGTGTGAGACAATGTCAACATTGCCTCAAAACACCCATCTCAACCCGAATGGCTACAGAAATTGTGGGGAGATACTGGTCCACGGTTGCATTAGGAAAAAAATTAGGAGGCAGGGATGACTTTTGTGCTTAGAGTAAGGTTAGTTATTGGGTGCAGGATTTATTCTAGGTAAACTTGCTAGTAAGGTTTGGGGGGGCAAGGGTTATTCCATGTGACTATAATGTGAAGTGGAAGAGTTGCTAAGGCAGGTGGTATGGATATCACGATTTTTGACTTACCTGCAGCAGCAGATAAGTAGCTTACACTCAGAGCATCCAGGACAAACTCTTAAGCTATATTACAAGGGTTGTGTGGATTTTGCAGGTTTCTTATTGGAGAGAAAAAAGCTCTTGCACTGACAGCCCACTAAAGAAAGAGTCTCATGGCAGAGGCATATGGAGTATAGCTCAGCACAGCTTTTTTCTTCCCTTTTTGAAGGAAACCACTGTTGGATTGTCTGGAAGATACCCTGATCAATGTGGCTTATTTCAGAAAATGCAGGGTTCACCAAGACAGTCAAAGTCTTGTTTCAAAGACCTTGGATGAGTGGAGCTGAGCAAAAGTTAACAGCGACAAGCCATTGAAGACTCCAGTCAAAAAATGGCTAATAAATGAACCAGTGGAGTTTTGAGACCTACATTCTACATCAAACCAAGTTTTCTCACCACTGTGGCTACGGCCCAGAAAAACTGAAGATTTTGTGAGATGTACTTTTGCAGGTGGGGAGGAAAAAGTGTAACACTTATTCAATACAGGAGGAGACAGCGATTATCTAGGGCAGCAATGCGGCTTGTAGACTGTAACTCTGTTACAGTCTTAACAGAACTTAAAATTCAGTAAGTACAGAAAAATGAAATCCAAAACACTCTTTGCAATCAAAGAAATGCAGTAAGAGAATTTATAACAGTTTGATGGTCAGGGAATCCTGCAGCAAAATCACAACCTTACCACAATTATGATTACTTCTACAAGATAATATCAACATACCAAGCAGAGAACTACAAGTGAACACTCTAATTACAAAAGCAATGCATATATCTTTTAAGCAGCACAGATCCTGTATAATATCATAATACTCAAACTACTGCGAGTATAGCTACAAGACTGCAGGCTTACTATGTTTCGACAGCAGCAGAACACTAAATCACACAAAAAGACAGTGTAGGAAACATGCAATTTAATTTGCAGCAGTAACAGACCACAACAAAATGAAATGGAAATGCAATACGAGAATAATACAGTTTGATGGTCAGGGATTCCTGTAGTAAAATTACAACCCTACCACAAGTGCAATTACTCCTACAAGAATGGCACCAGACTGAACAGATAATTACTACTGAAATCTCTAAGTCCAAAACACTCTTATCTTTTAAGTGGAACAGACTCTGCGGAGTACCACAATATTGCCACTACTGTGACAACAGCTACAAGACTATACCGTTGCTTTGCTTAAAAATATCAAGCAGTGGCAGCAGCAGAATTCTAAACCTCACGGATAAGCAGTGCAGGGCACATGCAGTTTATAGTGCAACAGTTATGAACAACATGGCATCATGGTTAAGGCCTTCACCTTACAGATACAAGGTTTGATTCTGATCTCTTGTTATTGGCTAGGCTTGCAATAATCAGCAGACTGAGTAGCATTTACCCATGAATATCCCACACAACAAAATACCATACCAGGAGTAATTATCAGTAAGTGCCTTACATATTCCTGGGTATTTCATGATTTTAAGCATCCGAGGTTACATGTTTTCATTCTTTTCAGACTAGCATTTTTATGACACAGCCTTACATAGTTGAGTAGTGTAAAAGGGATCAGATTTCACAAACAAAGAGATTGTGACTGGTCTAGATAAATAAAGCCCTAACAACAGCCATGTAACATGAGTTTGAATAGCAGGCCAGAATTTTGATGAACAGGCATGAACAATGGGTATGCTCTTCCTAGTGGGGAAGGGGGTGGTCTTAGACAGTTTTTCCAAGTTAATTGCCAGTGGAAGACAAGAATACATGGGCGGTATTGTCAACAAGGGTCATAAGAAATACAAGGCTATCAGACCAGAGGTCATGTGTGCTTTGCCAATAACCACCAACAAGCTCTACAAAACCTATTCAAGGAGGGCAAATCCTGGAGTGTGTTTTAAAGTGCTCATCCGATTGTCTAAGGTGTGTTTGAATGCTGACAGGGAATCCCACTGCTTGATATGAAGGGGAGCCTGTTCCAGAACAAGAGGAGGTGCTGGGTGATAAACCTTTCTCTCCTTTTAGTTTTATGTATTCCCTGATGGTACTGAGATCTCTTGTTCTAGTGTTGGATGCAATTTTTGACACCTTGAGAAAAAGGAGATCTTGGATAATGGGATCACTGAGGGCACAAAAATCAAGGCACAAATCTTCTTTCAAGTGTCTATATGAGACTGAGTACAGGCACAGTGACTGCAGCCATTCCTGATAGCAAAGATTTTTGATGTCCAAGATTCTTTTTGTTAGAAACCACAGCAGTCTTTTCAGTTTTTTGATATGTCTGGTGAGATACATGGCAAAGAGTGCATTACAAAAAAATTGTACAAGACATACTGTCGTGGGAAGCACCTAAGCCAGTGGATCCCAAACTTTTTCAATTCTCAGGTCCCTTGTTGAATCCAGGTTTTCCCAAGGCACCCCCCACCCCATCAAATTCTAACAAGTACACTTTGCAAAATAATATATTTTTTTTAATTAAAAGGGTTAGTTATGTAAAAATAAACAGACGTATTTAAAATCCCATAAAATGTAACTGTAATTGAAGAAATTAATAAAACAGATATTTAAGATCACAAAAACATGTAACTGAACAAATTCAACTAATTATAATTAGTGGGAAGATGAGCCTGTTTATCACTGCACATTTTTTCAAATCTTGGAATCAAACTGGACACAGCCACTCTCATTTCCTTCTCCAAATTGATTTATGCCAAGAGTACCAATATCTCCGGTTCTGTGTTCAGGTTCAGTGCTGGCATAGAGTGATGTTGAATTTGATACCAATACTGTTCCCAATACTGTACTTGGAAATGGGGATTGTTTAATAATGGAACTATTTACATTAAGTCGGATAATTTTATATTTTTTAAATGTCAATGTTTTAAAGACTTTTATTTACTTTGTGTTTTAAAAATGTGACAATTTGTTTTGAAAGCTGTTAGTTTTGTTCCAGATGTTTGTTTTTTGGCTACTGATTGAGGTCTTCACTTCATAGACAAGGGGTACAGGGTTGATTATGACCTTCAGGTTATTAATCCTTTGAGCAGATCATTAACAATCAAGAAATCATCTTTTCACTTACTGGTAACATGCAGTAGGTGGCTCATTGCATTTCCCCAAACTTTAGGTTTATATCCACGTTTTGCATTAATTTGGAAAATTGTCGTTTTTGTCTTGTCAACACATTCTGCTTGTATGAACCAGTTCCTTCTGTCAAAGGAAAAAACTTCAAAGACCAATTCACATAAGGTTCAAGCATGGCACCCTTTATTAACTTGCAGCAAGGAGACAAAGCATGCTGGCAGAATGGTTTGTCTGAACATTAATAATTAGTATGGCATTTTATACAGTTCTTTCCATATCACACAGAAATGTTACTTCTATTGCTGACGTAGTTAGACACAGCTTTCTGTATTGTTCTACAGAAAATGTTACTAGACTAATTGCTGACTAGTTCAGAATAACTGCTGATTTACAAAACATTTGAGAAAAACAACCTGGCCTTGGGGCTTATTTTAGCCCACCACAAACTTTCAATTCTTCAATTATGCACTTCTAATATATGTGTTACATTTTGCCTAGATTCAAGGTACATTTCTAGCTTAGGTACAAGTAATGCTGACTACAGTTTATACTTTCAAGCATCCATTGTGTTCCTTATCAAAGCTTCTAGCAGCTGTGTACTTTGTCATGGCATAAGCAGAAAATCAATAACTCTTTGTTAAGTCTCATGACACTAGTAGAAATGAAACACTTCTTATTTGCTGACATTAGCAGAAAATAGAATGATTATTGTTGAACTTCTAATAGCTGTGCAGATTCATGCAGTGTGAACAGAATAAATGTATTAACCCTTTTAAACCTCGATGCACTAAGCATGCATATTACTAATACATATTTTTCTAACACCTTCCCTGTTGTGTTTCCAGGGGTTTGATGAAACAACGCCTGCTGTCAACTCTTGAGCAGTGAAGTGAGCGTACCCTGGAGAAAATACTCTGAACCGAGTGCCTGCATGAGACGCTGGTGATGAAGTACTGAAAAAAGCTAGGGCATTATTTCCAAGGTTTAACAGGCTGTAGCTGACACATACAGTGGCGACCCTTTTGCCACCGGTGAAGACTGAGAGTTGCTTAAATATTTCCATGGTCAAGACTGAGCTCTGTTCTGCCTCTTTTCATTGTTTTTGTTTTATCTGTGATTTTATTTCAGTTTGCCAGTCGAGACGGCTGCTTTCAAGGCCTTTTGTTCTTTTGTTAAGAATTTGGTAATGGTAAATTGTACACAATCACAATTTCACCACTGGAAATAGCATGGCCAGGCCAGAACAGAATGAACAGCAGGTTGACAGTACTTTGCATCATCTTAATGAGTCGGAATTGGCCTTAGCAGGGATCAATCTGCTTTTGAATAATGGATTTAAGGAATCCGACCAGCTCTTAAAGAAATACAGGTACAAATACATCTTTTTAATGCTTCATGTCTGTTTCTGTACTAGCATGTGTTTACTGCACTGAAATCCCTGGCCATGGCATTCAGAACTAAGTTAGAGGGAGCTTAAAACTGAACTGCAGCAGGCAAAGGTACCTTATTGCAGTCCTTTGTTATCCACATGACTGGCAGGGTACTGTGAATATGTGAATAGTTTCCAGAAAAATATGATGTCCACATCATTTATAGCATTCATTAGTATTGCTGCTTAAAAATTGTGGGAATTTACAGTTCTATTAAATGCCAAACTTGGGGAATAATACTGAGAAATGTTTTGTTCTATTTCTCAGCGAATAATTTTGTTATTCATATTTATTAGCCGTACTTTACCTAGGGTTAGCTGCTCTCCTCCTGTGTAGCCTATACCCTTTAGCAAGGCCACAAAATAAATCGCAAACTAATAAGCTAAGTAACTAAGCTCATTAGTTTGTGGTTTATTTTGTGGCTAAGCTTATTAGTTCGCAGCACCTGTGAGGAAGCCGTGGCTCCCCAGAGTGCCATGGCGCACACTTTGGGAACCTATGACCTATGAAAAAAAACACACTCACGAAGATCTTTATGGGGAATCTGTCTCCCACACTGGCATTTCCCCTTTCTGGATGACATGAAACCAACAAACAGAACATGTCAAAACAATGTATGTTGGCATGTTCAGATGTCACCTTTATGCACTACACCATGCACAGGGAGCATACGTGTGAGATATGACATACCCATTACAACCTAAAGGCTTTGGCATACTGGCTGGATGATGGGCTGTCTTAGGCAGGGGATTTCTATTGTAAAGAATGCTGCAACAGTGATATGGAAGGGCATCAATGACTTCCTTGGTTTTCAGATAGATCTTCTTTGTGATTTGTTGTGATACATAGAAGGATGTCCTGGTTACAGTCACTACACTGTGATCAAAGGAGAGGAAGCCATCTACACAGGTTTCTGATGACAGACATGTCAAAAAGTGGGAAATCAGTGATGAAGTAGGTAGTCATAATGTGTTGTTTTCTGAAGGAGATGATAATGCATTTCATAGCATTTAGTCTGAGCCCTTTCTCAGTGCACTAAGTATTAACATGGGATAGTTCCATTTGAAGGGAAGTTGTGTCATTTTACAATTTCACAAATACACCCAACTTGTAATCACTGACAAACTTAGTCAGCCAGAAATCATTGTTGTCAGTGTGGAGATCAGAGAAATAAATGCCAAAAAAGGTGGAAGCCCAATGCACCCCTGGGAAATGTAATGCCACCTTTTCCTTAACTGTGGAGGCATCACCAACCCTAACAACATGTGTTCTGTCCTTGACCTAGTTTGCAATCTAGCTTACCATACAGGGATCTATGTTTAAGGCTATCAGCTTGCTTACAATTCCATTATGGGTATGGTATTCGTTCTATCTTACCATACAGGGATCTATGTTTAAGGCTGTCAGCTTGCTTACAGTTCCATTATGTGTAGGGCATTAAATGTTTTTCTAGACCTAAGCAGACAATGTGAACAGTTTGACCACTGCCCACAGCATGCATGATCTTTCAAAGAAGTTCACAAGACTTAGGAGGCATGGCCTGCCCTTAACAAATCCGAATTATTACAGGTCAAGTCTGATTAAATTCTTAATGTTCTGATTTATGAGGTTAATGATGATGCATTCCATTGCTTTACAGACAAGACTATTAAAGGTACAGGGTCTGTAACTGCTTGGGTCAGTAGTGCAGCCAGCCTTATGAAGGGGGATCAAAACTGCAGTCTGCCACTCTTTGTCAACAAAGCATATGGCAAGGCTTAGGCTGAACATCTAATGGAGGGACTAGCAAAGGCTGGCTTGGCACTGTTTATAAGATATCCTGGTATATTGTTGGGACCTAGTGAAGAAGTATTTTGGTTTTGGAGATCACTTTAAGGATACTGTCCTTGGTGACAGTGGGGGCAGTGAGTCAGGCATATTTGGGGCAGGGTAATAGTTCTGGGGGAGAAATCTGCAACAAATTTGTTAGCCAAAATGTTATTGATGTTGTTAGGATTTGAACAGGAGATGCCATTAAAGATAAGTTCTAAACAGTGATGACAATTATTCTTAGGTTTTCTAATGTAGCTGAAAGAGGACTTATAATTATCCCTAGCCTACATTCATGGAAGGCTATGCTAGTTTTGGTAGCTGCCTTCAGTTTCTTGGTGTGAGGCATTTTATATCTGCATTGTGAAAAGGTAGTCTAAGGAGTGTCTTCTGTCTTTTGTAAAGTGCATGTATATCCACTGACTACTAGAGAGGTTTGTTATTGAATTTGCTTCTGTATTTGGTCTGGTGTGGATAACCATATCAAAGCATTTATCTAAATGAGCATAAACATCTTTGGATCAGATGGCTGTAGTCCATTCTGGGAACAGCATGGGAGAATGCTGTGATTTTTGTAGTACAACTGTAAAAGTTTAGCTTTTATGAAATATCGAAAGGGTGATTTTGTTAACCAAGGGAAAGGATGTTCTTTGGGTAAAGGTAGCGAGTTAGTCATCAGACTTAACTGAAGAATCAGTCATGGGCAGGGAGCAGGATGGAGTACAGTTTGTTAGAACTATGTCCAGGTTATTACTACATATGGACAATTTGATCCGGAGAATTCTCATTCACCCAGTCTAAGAAACACTGTGCAAATCAGACATTAGAAGTATACGTACTATAAGTCTTTGGAGGTGTAGTTGAAGTTACAGGTGATTAGAGATCCATCTTTAATAGGTTGTTTTCTAGGAATCATGAACCATGATCCTGTTGAGACATAGAAGGGAACTGGTAACAAGTTATAAGTTGAAAGTTTGACTTCCAAGTGCAAGGTGGCATTCAATGATCACATTAGGAAGGACAGAGAGCAATGAAATCCGTGAGAAAAATTGAGACACTGTCACCATAAGCCATGGGCTCAGTGGTGTGTGTTTGTGTCTTTCGGCTTTTCCCGGTTAGGGGTCGCCACAGCGGAACTCCGGTCTGCTAATGATTGGTAGTGGATTTTTACGTACCGGGTTACCAGCCCTGACGCACAACCTTCAATACCGAAGTCACTAGATAAACATGGATTCTTTCCAAATGCAGAAGTGCCTTCAAATCAAGCATTTTGTCATTAAGATTCCTGGCACTGAGAAGGGCCACATTGATATTGTCTAATTTATGGTTTGAATTGTCAGTTAGGTTGGAACTTTCGTTAGATGAAATCTACCTAACAGAAAGCAAAATGATGTATCACAGGCATTGGCCAATATAAGGAAAGCTTTGAACAGGAAGCCTAGACCATCCTTGGCAAAGCAAGTAGGACTGTCAACCTATCATTACAGGAAATATACACTGCCTTCCCTCTGGTGAGGGGAGGATACCACTAAAGACCAGAGTCTTATCCTTGATGGCAATATGCATAGAAACTTCCAGCAAGTCCTTCTGTATGTCTTTCATGGGTTTTTGTGTCAGATCATTCCCTCCCGCATGGACTATGATCATGCCATAGTTATACTTCTTGGAGGAGAAGAGTGTTTCCCTTGAAATAACAGCAATCCTAGTTCATAAAGGACATCTGAATATAACCCTGCCCTTGTTCAGCCCAGTGAATATGGAATCAGTGTGCCTAACAAAGGAGTCATCAATTAGGTTTCCAAAAGATATTTTTTTCTTGCTTGGCATAGGGGTGTTTTTTGTTTATAACATACTGAGGAAGGGTTGTGTGTTCTACATATATCCGAGGGGATTCACTGATATCTTTTCTTACAAAAACTAGGAGGCTTGTGTAGTGATTTCCTAACAGCATCAGCACATGACTGTTTAGTGCTAACAATATAAAGATGTTGCATTTGTAAATTTGTATGATGGTGGGTGAAACTGTATGGTGATCACTGCATATATGGGATTTAACGATGACTGGCTCCAAATTAGTTACATTTAAACCTCAAAGAGATGAAATCAATTTGGTTGAGCAAGAGATCAGTTTCAGTGAGCATGTGAAAGCTATTACACTGTCTTAGGATACCAAGCGATAGAATACTAGAAATGAAAGGGATGGCAGACTGCTGTTTCTCCATGATGGCCAGTACTATTATTTATAGGAACTTGAGGAGAAGAAGGTGTGGGGAGGGAGATTACACAGTCCAACTGAGTCTGTAGCAACTAGCAACATGCAGACCAAAGAATCAGGTAACAAGTCTGTGCTAGTCCAAGTAATTCTGCAGAGATCAATGCAAACTGTTAAAACTCAGAAGTGGCTGGTGGCAGCTACCTAAGAGAGGAATGAACAAGGATTTTTCTACACTGATAACCAAGTAAAAAATTAAAAGGTATGTACTCACCATAACTAGGTATCTGTGCTGTCCATTTTTATTCTTCCTCAACACGTGTTTGGATAAGATCCTCAGATCCGACTCAGCTTCAGACTTCAGATCCAAGCCTCGAGCTCCATCCTCTCCCCATAATGCCTTAGTCCATCCCCATTACCTCAGATCGAATTTGTTGACATAAGGCCCCTATAGCTAGACAGAGACAGGAACAGCTAAAAGAAAAAAGGACCCAGACTTGGAACTGTAAGTTCCAAAACACAGTCCAACAGGTTTCTCCAGAAGATTTAAAGATTGGGGATGGATGGGAGGGAAGTAGAGGAAGAATGAAAATGCACAACACAGATGCCTAGTTATGGTGAGTACATAATTTTTAAATCTGATGTTGTCCTTTTCATTCTTCCTCAGTACATGGGACACAGTCCCCAGCTATGTTGACCTTGGGTGGCCCTTAAGGAAGGATAATCCAAAGTACCGCCGAACCAAAGGCGGCTCTTTTTCTAGATATAAGATCCAATTTGTAATGAGTAACAAAGGTATGAGCATTGAACCACATGGCTGCTGCAGAAATATCAACAGATGTTCTTGACCAAAAAAGGAGAAGCAGCAGCCATGGATCTGTTTGAATGAGCCTTGGGTGTTTTTTTAGGGGAATGCCTTGTTGAGAATAGATCCTAGAAATGCAATCAGTAATCCATTTGGCTAAAGTGACTTTAGAAACTGGGAAACACTGTCTTTTTGGTGAAAAGAAAACAAATAGTTGATCTGATTTTCTGATTAGTTTTGTCTTGTGAAGATAAAAGCATAACTGTCTGTGTACATCAAGGAGATGAAGCATGTATTCTCCTTTAATATTAGCAGACCGGAGTTCCGCTGTGGCAATCCCTAACTGGGAAAAGCTGAAAGAAGAAGTTGTTTCAGAGACTCAACTCCGTGTGCTGTTAGGATTGCATCTTTACTATTAAAGGTCTAGGTTGCTTTCTTATAGCTAGGTTTGGAGTATACACATGATGACCCCTTTCAGCTAAGGGGAGTTCACAAATCCTCTTTGCAGACGTAATGGCTACTAAGAAGACCGTTTCACATGAAAGGAATTTTAGATTGTTTTTTGTTGAAGGCTCATAAGGTTTCTGAATTAGCTTAAGGCACAATGGTCAGATTTCAGGGAGGCGAAGGATATTTTATTGTTGGTCTAAGCAGAAAAATGCCTTTTAGAAATGCTTTGCATAACTCTGAAGAAGCCAAAGAATAATGTCTTTCCCCTGTATGAAAATTAGAGATGGCTGCTAACTGTAGTTTAACCACAGAAAACCAGCTCCTTCTTTAAAAAGAAATGCCAAAACTTCAAGTAGTGTAGAAACTGGAGCAGTAAAGGGTCAGACTCATTTTTCAAAGCCCAAAGAGAGAACATTTTCCACTTGCTCTTGCACTAACCCTGATTACCTCTTTTTCCACCTCCCTACCTTTTCTTCTGCCAAACTTCCTATAATCTATGCCTCTCTGTAACATTGATAGCTCTACCTCTATTACATTTGAGGCTTATGTATTTCACTGTGTGTTGCAAAAAAAAAAAAATAATAATATTTTTCCACTTTATATGATTGGTGTATTTTCTATGTATTTGACTATTTTCATGTACTACCTCTATTCAATTGCCCTGTTTTTAGCATTAATGATGCTGTACCTATCTCTTCTTTGTCTATTGTCTACTCTACTTAACTTTCTGGAGCTTTTCTCCCCGGGCCTCTACTGAAAATGGACATATATCCAGCTAGATTAGCCCTGTCAACAAATGTGAAATAAAAATAAAAAAAAAATAAATAAAACTTTCTTAGTAGAGTCCTTATGTGAAGATAAAATAATGGAACATACTGGGGAGGATAGCCTGGGCTGTCTAGCTATTACTGGAAGTGGAGAAACCATGCAGTTAATTTGAGGGTATGAATGTTGGGATGTTTGATTTCTGAGGGGTGTGAGAGGAAATCCTGGGTCGGCTCCAGTATCCATGGAGGATAATGAAGATGAGACCATAGGAAGGGGAAAATACCTGCTGAGGCCAGAAAGGGGCAATAAGGATGACTGACCTCTTCAGCCAGCTTGTTTTCTGCAGAAATTTGGAAATCAGGGTGAGAGGAGGGTAAGCATAAAGAAGACCGGAGGGCCAATTTTGGACTATAGCATCTCTTGTTGACACTCTGAGGTGAGATAAGAGCAAAGTACCTGGGGGACTTCCAAGATGGCCGCATACTAACAGGTTGTTTCTAGCTCTCCCAGTGTGAAAACAGAAACTCAGCAGAGAAGGCCAGTAGACTTGCATTTATGGGTAAATTTCAGTAAAGAGCTAGTAAGTGCACTGCCTGGATGCCAGCAATAAAGAAATACAGAAGACCTGGAAAAAATCATCTACAAAAAGTGAGGAAGAAACACTGACTTGGGAAAGTTCTGCAACCTTCAGACATTACTTCCAATAACCTGCAGGAAGGTATAAGACAACTGCATACAGACCTGGTTAAACTAAACAAAATACTGATGGAGTATATCAACACAAACAACAGAAGGCTGGAAAAAATGTAAGAAGCTTTTAACAGATAGTCAGATGAGATGATAAAGCTGCAACAATCAGAGGCTGAAATGAAGAAAAGGCTAGCTGAATATGAGACTGCTCAGGAACAGATGTTTCAAAAAATAATAGAATTAGAAGACAGAACACATAGGGAAAACTTGAGATTTTCAGCTATACCAGAGAAGCTGGAAGGAACAGACTGCATTAATTTTATGAAAGCAAAAATAAGCAACTGGACTGGTACTCCACAGCAGGAGTTGTTAGCTGAAAGGGGTCATCATGTGTATACTCCAAACCTAGCTATAAGAAAGCAACCTAGACCTTTAATAGTAAAGATGCAATCCTACCAGCACATGGAGTTGAGTCTGACAAAACTGTGGCAGAAGGACAAAGTACTGAAAGTAGGAGACAGCAGAGTGTTTATAGAGAATGATTACTCAGTGTACACCAAGCAGAAGAGGAGTAAATTCATTCCACTATTCAAGGAATGTTGAGATGTGGGTGTGAGATTCAAACTGCTGTATTCAGCTGTCTTTAAAAGTATTCTTTCCTGGAGGGTCAAAATCATTTTTTGATGAAGTGCATGCTAAGGAGGAAATACAAAAATTTGTCCAACAAAAAGTGAGCTGTGAAACAGAAGGAGATTCTGCTTCGTGTTCTTCTGGTAAGAAAAAACAGAGACAGACTGTACCTGTGAAACCTTTTCCAGTAATTCAACAGAAAATGTTGGAGAAAAGGAAGGGAGCACGAGAGTTGACTAAAAGAATCGATGGTACATTGGAAATGAAGCACAGACAGGATTTGGGGCATGGAGAAGAATAGTAACAAAACCAGTAACTCAATATGGGATTACAATGCAATAATTATATTTCTAAAATATGACAGAACAAGAAAATCTGGAAATACTGGACTTTTTTCAAAATTTTTTGGACTTATGTGGGACTCTAAAGTATATGCCCTACTTCATGTCATTAATGTTTGGAAAAATGCTATGGGGAGGGGAAGAGAGGGGAGAGAGCTAACTGTAAGCAAAGAAAATATTTTCTTTTCTAAATAATACTCTATTTGTGGTGTATGGCTTTCTTTGCACACTATTTTTAAGTGTAATGAGGACTGTAAACAGGTGCTGCTGTTTTTCTTGTTCCTCCTTCTTCTCTCTCTCTTCTTGAACAGTTTTGAGAAATATAGGTAATGCAATGTAAAATAAGAAAAAAAAAAGCCTGGTTAAAACGGTGTGACAAAGTTAAAATTAGTGTGCTTTTTTCATTCCTGCATGAGGAAATGACTGTATTAAGGATCTTACATTGATTAATTTTAAGAGACAGCAAGTAAATGAAAAAAATATATATTAAATAATATTAAGCTTTTTTTTTCTAGCAAATGCATGTATACTTAGCAGCAGTTCTGCAGCTGATCTTCATGTTTCCATGGAAGCAATCTGTTAAAGAGAAACTAGCTCTCTGGTTCTCATGTCTCCACAGAGACAGTCTGATAATGAGAATCTGGAGATAGTCTGGTGGAAAGGGATTGGCTGAGGGAAAAGAAAAAAAAAAAAAGAAAAGAGAAATTGGCTAGGACATAATGTTCAGCAATCAGGGGTTTCCCCAGCTGGGAGGGCTCTAAAGTTAAGACAAAACCAATTAGAATTGAAGTAAAGTTTTCACAGCTTTTTTTTTTTAATGCACTGGGATACTAATTTAAACAGGTGCTTTTTCTTTTTTTTCTTTTTCTCCCTTCTTTCTTTTTATTTGTTCAGTTTTAAGAAATGTAGGCACTGCAATGTAAAAAAAAAAAAGGGGGGGGGACAGAGGAGAAATGGGGGAGAGAGGAAAGGTCTTGTTAAGAGAGTATGACAAAAGAAAAATCACTGTGCTTTTTCCCATGCTTGCATAGGGAAATGACTGGGTTAAGACCCTAGGTGTTATCCAGTAGCAAGTTTATTACAAAGCATGTCAATGAAAAATAATACTGAATATTATAAGGCTTTTTCTCTGATAAACAAAGTATCCTTAGCAGTTTTGTATCTGGGTTGCATTGCATGTCACTAGAAGAGAACTTGATAAAGGGAAATGGCTTGCAGAAAGTGTTTACTGAAAGCATTCAAGTGTTTTCTCAGCTGGGATAGCTATAAAGATAGACAAAATCAAATGGCACTTACTAATAGTACAGGTTGCACCATGCGTCTTAGCATGACTAACCTTTCTTTTTGGTTAACACTCTGTGGTTATCAACTTAGAACTTTTGTTCTCATCAGAAAGCAAAAACTTCAATATTTGATGACGTATATAGTTTTTTGTGTTATTAAGTTAATAGGTTTGGGGGGGGTTGTTTGTTCCATTTGAGGGCTTTCCAAAAAACAAAAAGTTATGTAAGATGTGGCAAAGGCTCAAATGGATATGAATGAAACAACTGTATAAAAGCAACCTGCCGAACAGTATATGGATGTAACATAAAAGTTGGAACTACACATTTAACAAAAAAGCAGTTATACATAAAAGATGGTAATAATGACTATATAAGACACGCGAGTTTGATAAAGACGTTTTCAGAATGGTTATTCAGTGGAATATCTGGGCAAAGGAAAACAGAAGTACTTGTATTAATTGCAAGTGGAGCTCCAATAATGATATAAGAGGGGAAAAAATATAATAATGGAAGTTATATAGTACTAAGGGACTACTGGCAAGAGGATTGCACTAGCATGCATTTATATTCCACCTAAAACTGTACAAAGGAGCTTAAGAAAATTCTAGGAGAAATAATCAGCTTTCAGCAAGGAATAGTACTTATAGATGGAGACTAGAATTTGGTTTGCAACAGTGAAGATGTGTCTGGGGGTCCTAGAAGAGAAAATATAACAAAGGAGGGTAGATGTTTGAAGAAATATATCCAAATGTTTGGCATGGTAGATGTGAATTCAGTACTAGGAGTTCGGAGTGAATGTACATATTATTCTCCAATATACAAAATCTGGGCTAGACTAGACAGAATTTATATCTCACAGAAACATGTGCATTTAACTGAAGTTCTTGAAATGAAAGCCAATAACTATTTCATATTATGCGCCAATAATAACTAAAATAAAAATGCAACGTAATGAAATAAAAATAAGACACTCAGACTTTCCCATCTATCAGCAGAAAAGACAGGAATTTAAGAAATAGGTTATGGAATTAATTCAGGAACTACTAGAGAAGATAGAAATTTCTTCTGAAAATATAGCTAGGGAGTTGGATAAAATTAAAGTGGAGTTTAAAACTAGGGTGGAAATAAAGGAAAGGGAGATATGGCTAAGAAGCAACAATAATTATTTAGAGGGACTGACAAATGTTAAAGTATTGCAAAACAGGGGAAATCTCTCAAACAAGAAAAGGAGCAACTGCAGAATGCTAAACAGAAAACAAGGGATTACCTTGATAATATACATGAGTTTAGAAAGAGTGCTGTTTTTTGAAAATAATTCTAGAGCATAAAAACTGTTAGCACGACGACTCAGGCAACAGAAAGTGGAAATGGCTGTCGCCAAGTTTAGGCAGCGTATAACACGGAAGATAAGAGATCCTTTAGACATATTTGAAATATTTCAAAAAAATTCTGAAAGTTTGTATAAAGCAAAGAAATATGGAAATCAAGAAAAGGTACAAATGGAAATGTTAATGGAAGAATGAAATATGCCAATGTTAGAGGCAGATGAGGCTCAATTACTAACAGGATATGAAGAGATAAGATAAAAATGTCTGTTTATAACCAATCTACAGGCAAGCCCCCAGGAATAAATGGTATTCCCGTGGAAGCTTGGAAGCTAGGAGGGGAAAACTGATAAAGATCTGGAAAGTTTTACTTAACAGTATTTTAAGAGGAGAAGCACCAGCATCCTGGAAGAAAGCAGTGGTAATGGTAATACCTAAAGAGGGTAAAGATCCATCAGATCCAGCTTCATATAGGCCCATTTGAATACTAAACCATGATTATAAAGTATTTATATCTATAATGGCTCAAAGAATGGCAAAAGTAATACCACAATTGATAAAAACGGATCAGTTTGGTTTTGTGGAGGGAAGGCAAACATTTGACAATATTAACAGAACACTGATGATCCACAGGGAAGCAAAATGTAAGAAAATACCACTGTTATTGGTGGGTCTTGATGCAGAGAAAACAGTTGATAGAGTAGACTGGGACTTTCTGAGCAGGGCAATGGAAGCATTTGCTTTCCCTGATACAATTATAAGGTTGATTAGGGGTATATATGAGGGACCAGAGGTGAAAATTAAAGTGGATGGGGTCCTCTCTGATAACTTCTGCTTGAGTAGAGGAACCAAGCAGGGTTGCTGCTTTCCCCTTTGTTGTTTGTATTATATTTAGAACCACTGGCAAAGAAAACAAGGGAGTCAGAAATTCAAGGATACAACTGATATAGTAGCCAGGAAAACCTGACTATTTGCAGATGACATTTTATACATGATAAAACCAGAAAGGGACATTTTAAGACAGTTTAAAATTTTCATGGGATACTAAATTAATGAAGCTAAAACAAAAGCAATAGTGCTAAATTATGTACCCACACACAAATTGGTCCAGCAACATCCATATTTATGGGGACATGATACAATGAAGTATTCAGGAGTATGCATTAGAAATGATTCTGTTATAGCACCTAAGGAGATGTGGAAAGTGACTAAACAGAAGATAATACAAAAATTGAGAAACTGGAAGCTTTGTTATATGGACATGGATATTAGGATACAAGCAACTAAAATGTTTTAAGTCACTTTAGTCTTATGTACAGCTCAGGCATATTTTTATCAACCAGAGGAGAAACTGTGGATAGCAATTAAAAAAGAATAGAAGGATTTTATCTGGGATGGGAAGACAGCAAGGGTCAAGTCGGATAAGCTGATTATTCCAAAAGAACAAGGCAGACTAGGGTTACCCAATTTGAGGGAAGTATTTTACAGCAACACAGTTAAGGATCTTATACATAGCACAGGCAGAAAACTATAATTTAAAGTGGAAAGGAATGATGATGATACAGGGGGGAAGCTCACAGATTAAGATTTTGGATGCAGACTCTTAAGGAGAACAACCAAAATCATACAGAGGATTATATTCATAAAATAGCAAGGAGTATTCTTAGAACTAAACCAGCACAAGAATGATGAGAAGAGATTCTGACAATATGGATTACTGCAGTTAGGGATATAGATAATAAGCAAGAGGGGGTGGGAATTTATTCGAGAAAACTGGCAAAGGAACCAAGGTATTGGGAGCAAATAACTAGAAAGGGAAAGGTAATAGAATGGGAAAGACAGCAAGAATTTATTTGGACTGCAGGTTAGAGACTGCGCTCCCTATCAAGGGCTGATATCAGAGAATAGGCAAAGAGAAAGAAATAGGGGGTCCTAAATGAAAGACCAGCACTGGTAGAGTTTTTAATGGAATCTAGAACAGAAGCTGCCGTTAAAAAAGGAATAATTAGTAGAGCATATAAAATATTGCTTGATAATTATAAGAATTAATCAGAGGAGCTTAGAAAGGACTGGGAAGAGAAACTGGATAAGCAATTCGCAAATAGACAATGGGGAGAGGGTCTATATTAAATCATCGAATGCTTAGGATAGCAAACGATGATTTATCGACCCCATGTAAGCAAAAGCTTACAAACTTGAATGCTTAGAACAGTGATTTTAAAAAACACTTAAAACATAATATTAAGTGGGGGTCTTCACACCCCCCTACTTAAATATACCAACTCAGAGATCGCACTACAGTGACGAAAATGGCAAAGTAATGGACGCGGCCAAGTGTAAACCATTTATCTCAACATAACATCATAGCAAACTGTCAGCATGGCTTTAGGCCATCCCATAGCACCACAACTGCCCTATTATCCTTTACAGAAGCCATCAATAGAAATCGTAATAAAAACAACCTCTCTTCTGCACTCTTTATTGACCTCTCAAAAGGGTTTGATGTGGTAAACCATGCCCTTCTTATCAACATTCTTGAATCCCTTTCCCTTGACTGTCTGGCAGTTAAATGGTTCAAGTCCTACCTTACCAATAGGCAACAGGCAGTTCTCTGGGAAAATAATATATCATCCCTTCTTCCAGTCACACTCGGAGTCCCTCAGGGCTCTATTCTAGGTCCACTTCTTTTCTCATTGCTTATCAACAACCTCCATGTAGCCATTCCACAAGCCGCCTGCATTCAATATGCAAATGATTCTACACTAGTATGCTCAGCAAACTCCCCAACTGATCTACATTCTCTTACTCAAAATGTTTTCAACATAGTTGAAACATGGTTCACAAAACGCCTCCTGCTCAATGCCAAAAAAACTACACTCCTCTTCACACCCACCAGTAAATCCTCCCCCATAGATTTCTCTCTCATCTCCAATAATGGCACAATTATGTTCCCCGATTCTACCACTAAATTGCTAGGAATTACTATTGACAATAACCTTATATTTGACAGCCACATAAATAACACCATAAAAACTGTCAACAGAAAAATAGGCTCCTTATATAGAATTAAACCTTTCCTAACACCAATAGCCAGAACTAAGATTGCACACTCCCATTTAATTTAAACTCTTCTGTATGCCTCACCAATATACACTAATCTAAAGAAAAATAATCTCATCAAACTAGCTAATTCCTATAATAACACCGCCAGATTTGCACAGGCAATCCTTTTAGAACTCACCACTGTCTGAATCTAATGCAGCTAGGCTGGCTTGAATTTCAAAACCAACTGAAAGTCTCCCAACTCACCATTGCCCACAAGATATTTTATAAACCTAACAGCACTCCTATACTCTCCAATCTCAAAATCCCCTACAAAAATCTAAATTCTCTTCGCTCTTCCAGCAAACTTCTTGCTAGCATAAGCAAGCCTTACAACATGGCTGGAGTTTCTCTGTTTTCCAACTCTGTGGGAAAAAACTGGAACCTACTGCCTAATGAACTAACTTTAATTTCTTCACTGCCTCTCTTTAAACAAAACCTCAAAACACACTGGTTATGCCCCTGCAGCAACCCTGATTAACCTTCTCCTTCACTACAGAGATTTCTCCTCTTGAACCTCTACTTATTTCACATTCATTGAAGTAGGACTGTACTGCTTAAAAGAATTCAACATACTGGTGTAATCTATCCTGCTTGATGCTCTGAAAGTCTCTATCCTGTTTGATGTACTGATAGTCTACATGTATCTCACTGCATATTGAATTATCCTGTACATATTGTCACCTTTACTATTGTAAATACCTACTTTACTTTATTAATACTCCTGTATTTTTTTAGTATTCTTATTACTTCCTGTATTTTTAATAATCTTCTATTGAAATCCTTTTATTTACTATGTATTAATATTGATTTTTAATTTTTAAATTTCAATTTTTATTTGTTGCCACTGGAGCTTTTCTCCCAGGGCCTCTACTAAAAATGGAAATATATCCAGTTAGACTATCCCGGTTAACAAATGTAAAATAAATAAAATAAATAAAATAAAATAAGTGATTTCTTTCCCTGGGAAAGAATTTGCTTATATGCCGCTTCGTCATTTTGCCTTTTCGTCTTTTCAAGTTTGACCAAGACACATTCAAAAGAATGCGTCTTCGGTCATCTAATAGGAACCCTGGGGAGATTTTTGTATATCTCCCAAATATGCAGCAAAGTCTAGAAGATTTAGGATCTTTGCCTGGAAGTGTTTACATAGGTATTTTTATACTCCAAGCAAACTTCAAAGAATTTTTCTTCAGGTGGATAGTAAATGTTAGAGGTGTGACAGGCAAGAAAGAGGTAGCTGGGAACATATGTTCTGGGAGTATAATGAGTTGGCAAACTTTAGGGATTCTCTGAGAACCACTTTGTTGGAGATGCTGGGTGAATGGATTGGATTGACTGGGGAGATTATTTTTTTTGCACTGTGATATAGAATCGGAATTGCCTAGACATAGTAAAGCCTTACTGAGTCTAATTATGGTGGCTGCCAAAAAAAGCAATTACTAGAAAATGGAAATCAAAGTCTAGACCAACTTTACTAGAAGTAGTGAATATAGTAACAGAGATAAAACAACTGGAATTGGGATCTTTGGAAAAGGGACGGAGCAAACTACATAGAAAAAACTGGAAATTGTGGGAACACTATATGCAGAGAAGAAATGAGGTTTAAGAGGCAGGATTTGAGGGAACAATATAATGCTTAACTGACAATGACTGGATATATTATACATGATGTATAATGTTAGCAACTACAGTTGTTTCAATGGTTTCTGTGATGTATAATGTTTGCAGCTAAAGGGGTGTCAATGTTGTTTGTTTTTCATTTATACAAATGTAAGATTGCCTATGTCATACGTGATAATTTAATAAAGATGTCTATTGGAAAAAAAAAAAAAAAGAGCAAAGTACCTGCTGCACTTGCTGCTGTTGGGGATGCAAAAAGGTTGCAGCAAAGTTGGCCCCAACTACAGAAAATCCTTTCTGCCACAAATTGATTGAGACCACACTTGAGCCATCAGAATGAATCTGCTTAATTCGTTTGCGAATACGTTGTTTTTCCCCACTATGTGCATTGCTAACAGAAAGTGGTCTGAGAAGATTGCCCACTCCCACATTCTCATGGCCTCTCTGCAGAGGAGCTAAGATCAACTTCCTCCTTGTTTGTTGTTTTTCTGAATCGCAATAGTCCCTAGAAGAACAGCATCTTAGTAGTCTTCTTATGACTGCTCTCATCTCTGGTACATTGATATGCGGATTGGTCTCTTGGGGGGACCACGTGCCTTGGACTGTTCTTCCCAGGAAATGCTGCCCTCATCCCAGCTGGGAGGCATCCTTAGTCAGTTTGGCCACTGATGGCGGTAGAATAAAAGGTCATCCTAGGTGAATGTTGTCCGAATGGATCTACCAGTTAATGTGATGTTTGCAAATAAGAGTAAGTCTGACTGGAGAGAATAGGGGTTGTCAAAGAATAGACCATTGAACAACTAGTGCCCATTGAAGGACACGCACAAAGAATTGTGCTAAAGGGAGCAGCACAACGGCTTCTACCAAGGACCCTAGCACTTGATGAACTAGTCTGGCCGGGTGAGATGGGTGGGAAATAAGTAGATGGGCCTGAGACCCGAGTGTACATTTACAATAAATTGGAAGTGATGCTATACGAGTTGTTGTACTTAGATGTGTACCAATGAATTCCAGGCTGTGGACTGGTGTCAAGTGTGATTTGGCATAGTGTATTGTTATCCCCAGTAATGGGGAAATCTGGACCAAATAGTCCCTGGAATGCTGGAGAAGATGCTTGGAGGGAGCAGTAAGGATCCAGTCATCTAGATTTGGAAACACTCTGAATCCTTTGATTCTCAGATGAGCAGTCACCACTGCCATGCATTTAGTAAACATCCAGGGGGCTGTGGTGAGTCCAAAGGGCAGGGCTCTAAATTGGTAATGACTGGCTCCCAGGCGGAAGCATAAAAGTCTTCTGTGCCACTTGTCTATTTTGATGAGATAGCACACATCCTGAATATCTGTGGAGCACATCCAATCTTCCTTGAGAAGAAATGGCAAAATGGACTGAACCGTGATCATTTAAAACTTCGGTTTCTTTATGTACAAATTCAAACTGCTGATATCCAAAATTAGTCTGAGGTCTCCCGTCTTTTTGGAAACTAAAAGGAAAAGAGAGTAAGTTCCAAATCCTATTTGGTCTGGAGGGACCTCTTGGATGACTCTCTTGTTCAGATTTTTTTGAATTTCATGTGCTACCACTTTCCTCTGACTGGGTGAAACATTGGAAAATGTGTTCCTTTTATGAAAAGAAAGCTGGAAAAATTGAATGGAATGACCTCTGGATATTATTTTTAGCACCCAGGAATCTTTGTTATGTTTGCCCAGGCATAAAGGCACATGGATAATTGTCCCTCGACTGCCTCCTGAGTTCGACAGTCGGGCAGCACTTCAGGTAGGTGTGCTTGTAGGGCCTGTCTAGAAAATAATCTCAGAAACTCAGAGTTTGCAGGCCTCCTCGGCCTCTATGGTGAAGTCTCCCCTTGGAACCTACTCCCTTGCCTCTGGAGAAGTTGTCCCCATGCGGATCCTGAAAGGTCCCTGAGATTTTCCGAACCATATTTTCTTGCCACCTCTCTGATTCGTGGAGATGCTTCAGTGAGGTGTAGAAATCATGATTTCTATGGCAGAAAGAGTCTCTCCTTCTTGTTTGTTTCAGATAAGCATCTCTTTTACAGATGGTCCACATAAACATGTCAGCAAAGGGAGCATTGATAAAGGACATCTTAAAAGGCTTCGCAAAGTCACATGACTAAACCTGCCACTTGTGAGGTACCTTCAGCTGACTGAGAAATTAATCTCATCAAAGTGTTTGAAATAGATAATGAAGTGGCCAGCTACGGGGATGTTCTTTTGAAATCCTCTGCAGACATGGACTCATAGAGTATGTGAAAGCTCTTTACTCAAATCTCTCTGAAGTCATGAAGTGTGCCAGGTAATTAAGAGAGCACACGGTGAAGGTCGCTGAGGCAAAGACTCACTTTCTGAATCTGTCTAGTGCCCTAGACTCCCTGTTTGGTGGGTAGACAGAAGAGCTCTGTTCTGCTAGCTCTTAGTGGCTACTGCCACCACCACAGCATCAACCAGGACTCCTTTGCTCCAGTGGATTCCGTCTTTGGGAGGGGCTAGAAGTTTGCTGGGTCTCTTCTGGATTGGTTTGATGGTATCTGGTTCCTTCCAAGCATGCCGGGAAACTAAATCAGTGAGTTCATATGCCTGGGGTGGGGGTATCCCAAGACATAGACGGGCCAGAAACAAAAGCTTCCAAACATGCAGATTCCTCCAGAGAGGGGCTTTCAAAAGACCAGCCACCTTTTTGCCTGAGAATCTCTAATTAATATATCTCAAAAGGAAATGTCACAAAGAGATGTAATAAGGTGGTGATCTGGGTGACCCTTCTTCATCAAAATCAGTACCTTCCATGAGAGACTCCAGAGGTGAGTCTATGTGCCTCCTCTCGCACATTGTCTTCTGATGGAACTCCTGTGTGGGATTGTTCAGGGGAGGTATCAGAAGAGAGGGGAAGTTCCTCTACAGGAACTGATTGGACACTTGTTGGAACTGGCTTTCCCTATTGAGTAGGCCTGATCGACTTAGAGATCAGAGCTTACAATGGAAATGGGTTTGGATCCAAAAATGAGAAGGTGGTTGAAGCCTTGACCAGCTGAGCCAGAGCCAAAGCTCCCAGCAAAGGCAGATCTCAACTGCTCTCAGATCTGCACCTCAAGGATGGAAATAGACCTGAACTCTCCATGGTCAAGGCTCCAAGAGGCAGGGACAGATCAGACAACATCAGAGTCGATCCTGGTCCCAATGATATAATGCCGATACTTTCGCTCCAGGACCCTTTCCAATCCAAAAGTATCTGAGTGGAACTAGTGAGGGATACCATAAGAGTTAAAGAAGACTTCATCTTCGGATCTGAATCTGGACCTCTCTGGGATTTTGGATCCTGGCCTGGGACTCCAAAATGACTGGATGAATCACAGGAGGAGATAGAACAGTTTGGGATGTCGTAGGCAGGCTCACGGATCAGATAGGGGACAGAGCTGGTAATACCCCCATCTGGATCTGAGCTCCGAGAAATTTTCACATAATCCTATCAACATCCAACTTCCGATAAGCTTCTGGAAGATGTAGTGGCTTGTGGCCCTGAATGTTTTTTTAGGGGTCTGTAACAACAGAGATTGCACAGTAGGTGATATGGGTTTGATTACATTCTCTAGAGTACGACTTCTGTGTGAGGTGCTAGGCTTTGGATCTGGGGACCTAGGATCAGAGGAAGGTGCTGTAGGACTGATCGATATGACAATCGGGTCTGAAGACTTTGCATCAGAGTATTTCGGATAAGAAGATTGGATCTTTTGATCTGACAGTGTCGAATCTGATTTTTTTGGCTCTTGGTAGGTGGCTCCAATGAAGACCTGAGGGACTTCGGCGGAGAGTATTTCCTGTACCCCAATGCAGCAGACTTGGTGGTTCTAGTGGGGGGTTGAGCCCCAGAAGATGAAGTAGACGTAGCTGGAAGAAGACCTTTCAAAATTAACTTGTTGTGCTGATCAGCCAGAGCCCTTCAGTTGAAAGTTGAGCAAATAGCACAACTGGTACCCATGTGGCCAGCTCCGAGGCAAAATATGCACTCCTTGTGGGCATCTGAATTTGGGATTTTATGCCCACAAGAAGTGCATTTCTTAAAGTCTGTCGGTTTATCTGACATGGTAGCTAACATTAATATACAATCAATGAAGCAAAGGAATAACAGCCAATAAAGATACTGTAATAACAAGACAGAAAAGAAGTTTTTTTTAATTAGAAAGGAAGAGAAAAGGAAAAGGAATTAATCACCAACAATGTTAATTTAAAGGAGATACCCTGGAAAAGGGGTAAGCACAATACCAACTATTGTATGACGAGATAACTACCTAAAAATATAGTAGGAAGCCTTACCGCCTGTGAGAGAATAAGAGGGAGGATATAGATAAAAAAAAAATTAACAGCTAAGGAGAAACTTTTATAAAGAAGAAGAAAGATTAACTCATAAAAAACTCTGAATAATGCTTGAGAGAGGCACCTGCGTCTGGACATGATGGGTGCAAACGAGATCTGGGGTAATGGGGGTGGACTAAGGCATTAAGGGTAGAGGGGGGAGCTCAAGAGTTGGGTCCAAAGTCTGGAATATGTGGCAGAGTCGGATCCTAGGACTGGATCTGAACCCGTGTGTTGAAGAAGAATGAAAAGGACAACTTCAGATCTTCACTTATGCCCACAAACCACTATCAAGCTACAACTAAGCAGGTGGCTCTGCAGCTCATCTCAGCATAAAGTAGACAGTAAAAAGTGAAATCCAATGAAAAGGCAGCTGTAAACTCGACCAATTAGTATTAGGTTGCTCAGAAACTGCAACATTCAATATACTCTCACTACACAAACCACTACTGATTCAAGATGGCTCCCACACCAAGCCTGAATTAAGCTAGGGGCAAACAGTGAACTATGTGGAGAAAGAGAGTCATAACATAAAATTCACAGTATTAGCTACATGAATTTAAAAGCAGTGCAAATAATGCAGTAGAAATGCAAAAACATAACTTTTGCTGGTTAACTATAAAATATCAAATGTTCAAAACAGCTTTAGTGATATCTCATGCAGAAGCAAGCCAGTGCAGTTTTCTGAGGCCTTTATTAAAAGGCAACAGTTATGCTCAGCTGATCTCAGTATAAAGCAGACATTAAAAAGGCAAGAACCATGAGAAAAAAATTGTAAATTTGACAAGTTATGCTAGGATACCCAGAAATAGCAGCAACCGATATACTCTTATTACACAAACACCTGCTGCTTTAAGATAGCTTCCACACCAGGCTTGAAAGAGGTGAGGTGGGGCTGTGGCTGAATCACACTTTTGAGAGTGGATGATATACTAGTACTGCCCACTGCACACCTTCCCTGGGATCATAACTGGCCTTAGGCATAGACCAACTAGGCGGCCACCTAGGGCGCTGCTCTAGCAGGGGCACTTTTCCAGTATTTATTTGGTGTAGGTAGACCAGGATGGGGACACCAGGTGGTATGGAGGGGTGCCATGGAGCCCTTTTGCCTAGGGCATCAGTTGACCTAAGGCTGCTCCTGCCTGGGATGACTGAGGCTCACACAAGAGGAGCTGGTTCATAGGAGAAAAACAACTGCTTGCAGCAGTAAGATGCTGCCTAGGAAATCTCAGTCTCCTCTCTGGACCTGAACATGGGTCAGAGTTGGAGGAGCCTAGTTGAGTTTAGTAGATCTGATGGAGGAGGACAGGCCTTGGGAGATGCTGATGATTAGCTGTAAGAGCCAAACATGTTGCTAAAAACAAAAGAGAATGAAGACAGATTTTTTTTTGGATGGAAATGTGCCTTCTGACTCGGATATGAAAAATGCCAACCACTACACTCACAAACAGCTTGCTGCAATCTTTTGAAGAAAATATAAAGTTCAACAGTTAGGAGTCTACATTCACTCAAATCTGTATGATACTACTGTATAAATTTGTCAGTTTAAACACCTTCACCACTCAACAGACTTCAAAAATGTATATGTATGATGCTAAAACAAAGCAGAAAAATGTTCACATATGACTTTGGCAGTAATTCCTCACAACTTATATAACTGCTATTTTTCCTAATATAGTGCATAGTAATTTCACTTTGTGAAGTTCCTGCTTAAGTCATGAGGTGGTGGTGTCAAATACAACAATATAACTATTGTAAATAATTCTCAAAAGTTATGCCAATACAACTGAATTTGCCTGGACAATTTATAATGATACCACCTCGTGTAGCTGATATTTTATATGTACTACAGAAAATAATTTTGCATTGAGAAGAAACTCACTTTTTTGACAAACAAATTCAATTTTGTCAAAAAAAAAAAAGCCATCAATTTCATAAATATTTATGAGAAAAACTATAATCAAGATATAACAGAATTGTTATTAAGCAAGAGTTTCCAGACTTTATAATGTAGGTTATCTTTTTTATACTGTATGGCTACGATAAGTCACATTTATGACTTTAAGAAGTCTATGAACTACATAGGAATATAGGAACAGTACTAGGCAAGCGATCACAGGTACCATAAGATTTCTAGCCATACACACCTGTAAGCAGACATCCTTAAGTTTGCTACCCTTTTTCTGGATTTAATAATGTTTACCTCTTAAACTGAGCAGGGCCATACGTGATACCCTGAAGCAAATTTGAGTCTACCTATTCAATCGTCAACACTAGTCATAAAGGTAGACAAAGTAGTACTTTGTTTCACCTGTACTGTTAACTTACTCCTTAGGTAGGAAGAACATTGAGAGTTAGGCACCTATTCCTATCAGCAAATCTTGTGTATTTGCTGGTGTAGATTTAGGTCCCTGGTGCTTAACTAGTACCATAAAGGTCCATTCAGATCACAACACTACCTGCCTCTGCCATCAAACTACAAATACATCTCAACTTGCATGATATGCCTCTCATGCACTAGTTAAACCACTGTTAGCCATGGAATCCAGGCACACAGTTCACATAGGCAGCACATATACAACCTTGTATACTACAACGCATCAGGCCTAATCTCCCACTGTCAAATTAAAAAGAATTCCTGGTCTATCCATCCTTACATTTTCCCTCCACTAAAACTATTTCCATGATTTAGCAAGACCTCTCAAGATATACATTTCCTTCAGGTTAAACCCCATAAATAGATTATACAAAGATGCCTATTCAATAAAATAAATTATTTTAAATAATAACTCCAATCCACATTCACCAAATCTCTCTCCAAACACAATGCAGTAATTAACTCACAGAATATCTAATCTCCCAGGATGAAAAGCTTATCTCTAGGCAGTGGTATATATCAACTATGCCAGTGTGTCTCTCCTTCATTTACCTCTACATAATATGATCATGCGACAGCCTGACAGATTAGACTTGTAATGGTCTGCGGATTCACTAACTAGTACTTGCCTGTGAACACACTTACTTGCCTGTGAACACACTAAGTCTCAAAATAATTTTCCTCTTCATGCATTATAATGCAGTTCAAATGAGTTATGATTTAAAACAGAGTATTCCAGAATTAGACAGCAATACAAATGTATACACAGAATATTTTTCCTGTTTAAATAATTCAGAGGAGTTTTTTCATCCTCTTTACAAAATGTTATCCAATCTTATGTTCACAGGCTGGCACAAAATACAGATAATTAGTTTTATATATATATATATATATATATATATATATATATATATATACATACACAGCAATGTTTCTATTCTGTATCATGCATGTAACATCATAACATCTGTATTTCTATGTTTTGGGCCAATGTGCACAGTACAGCCATCTGTTCAGAAAAAAATAGTAAATATCACAGTAGTTGTTAGGCACATCCAGGTGAAAATGTATTTCTTTCAGCCTAAAAGGAAATTTTGGCTTTTCCTGTGTGAAATTATCGTCTATAAAATTTCCACTACGCTTCTTCACGATATATAACTATTCGCTTGAGAAGTATTTTGAAAACCTGTGTCAAGGACATTCAAAACCAATGAAATTATGAGCCCAGTAATTTTGCAAAATCACTCATAACTCATCTTTTTTTTTTTTTTTGGAGGGGGTGTACTTCAAATGAGACACACAAAGTTTGTGGGGGAAGAAGACCAAATCTATTTACTTTAATGACGAGAACATAAGGGACAAAACTGTTTCTAGTGGAAGAGATAATAAGGAAGTGGAGGCCAACAGTTTGTGGAATAAGTGTAACTTCCCTAATGTCTGTATTACTTCCACAGAGGATTGCCAATTAAAGCTAGTTAAGAATTACTTTTGACTCAAAACAATGTACGTAACAGTTGAAGGAGAGATGTGGGTGAAGCCATATACTTAATATCAGAACAGTTCACCAATTCGGCAGTTTCAAAAACACAGCTCCTTCCTCCAGTGCAGTTAACTCTGTTCTATTTTCCCCCTGTAATATTGGATGCATACAGTTTAGTGCCTAAACACTTTTGTTTCTTCATTTCCACTTATTTGCCCTGCCACGGATAATGAAGATCCCAACATCTCTTTCACCAATTCATATTTGACACTTTCAGACAGGCATTGTTATTGTAAGGGTGGGGCAAATGGGGCATCTGTCCCGAGCTCCAACTTGTAGTGGGTCATCAAATTCAAAAAGTTTGACAGCTTGCAAGTTAGCAATAAAGCAAGTGCGATAGTGACTATTTAACAGATAGCCTGTAAATTGTCTGTTACACTGACGTGAAGTGCTATATCTGATACTACTGGCTGACTCTAATCCTGAATGATTTACCAAGAAATTAAAAATTTTACCAGGGACAAAACAAAAATATATGGCAAAATCAGACAGCTTTACAGATGTCTTATGTTAGCACTTCAGGTGATAGATCGATTACAGTCAGATCATGATTTTTTAAACTTATCAGTGTTTCTCTGATGTCACTTTTGTAATAAGGTTTAGAATTTTATAACAGCAGTAGAAGGCAGCTGTCAAACTTTACTACTACTGTAACATTCAAAGCAGTATGCAAAAACACCACTGCAGTCTAGTGTGCTCCATTATCACTCCTGTAACAGCTAAAAGAATCTCTCACTTTTTCACTCTCTAGCGCAGCTGTTCCAAGTGTCTTGCAAAGAAAAAAAAATACTGGAGTAATCACTGCCACAGGATCAAAGCCACTATTCCAAAGATTTCACCAACGTTCCTCAAAGAAGCCAAGAAGCAAAGGATTACTCTGTACAAACTATTCTGAGTTCGACACCTCAGACCCATAAAACCTGCTCCTCTCTGCCTGCTGTTACCAATCTACAAACAAGTAAAATGGGATAAGATTAGTATCAACTGCATCAAAGTCCCTGTTGTAAGTGCCGTCTTCTGGGAATACTATTTATTTCAGTGCAAGTAACTCTTTATCATCTAATTTTTTACTTGTGGAGAGGTATTAGTCTCTGAACTCAGCAGCTGGATGGGTGGGGGTGGAGGCATAGGCCAACTAGGTGGCCGCCTACGGCACTGCTGTAACAGGGGAACTTTTCCAGTAATCTGGATGGTGTAGGCGGACCAGAATGGGGCCACTGGGAGGTGAGGGGGACAGCACTGTGGAGCCCTTTTGCCTAGGGCAGCAGTTGACCAAAGGCTGGCCCTGGGTGGGGATGGGGGGGGGGGTTATTCTGCTTTCTTTATGCTGCCTCTGAGTTGTTACTCTATCCTGGCTAAAACGTCCCGAGTTTCTTTGCAAGACTGCTCAGTCAGGACTGGTATGCCAGAAAAAACTTAGATAAAAGGGTATGGCATCAAAGATATATAATTAAAGAAGTAAATATGTAGATAAACAGATAAATAAATCTAGAAAATTGTATGTCATGGCATGTATAGGGCATGCCTGCAATATTTTATGTCCTAAGGAAAATATCAGTCATAAGATTTATTCTTTTTTCAGTTACAAACTTTATCTAATTTGGAGCCATAGATTATTCTGGCACTCAGAGGGTGAAAAGAAATGGAAATATCAATCCTTAATGGCAGAGAAACCAGTCCCATACAGTGTAGCTGACCACCACCAGTCTCACACACACACACACATTCACTCTGTCTTACCCACCATACTAACACACCTGTGGACCACTTGGAAGATCACCAATTTACCTACGGCATGGCTTAGGAATGCAGAATATGAAAAACTCCACACATATATAGTGAGGACCCCAAATGAGAACCAAACTGGATAATCATTTGTTGTTCATCGCATTAAACAGAAAATCATTGCTGTTCATCGCATTAAAGAGATCATCATAAATCTGTCCCTTTTGAGTTGTCTCTCTGCAATTTTAGCACAATATTTTTTTGATTCTAAACTTTTAATTACATACATCATAATTTTTAGGAGTCATACAAATCCATGAAGCTCCTGTAGTTCAAAGGAATGTCTGGTTGCAGAGGGCACTTAGAAACATTAAAACCAAAATTTGCACACTACAAAGTTTCTAATCACTTTAAATCAATATTAAGTGGACCCTGGAGTTACTTATATAAAGTATGGGTGCAGGGGATACAACAATTATACATAGGTGTATGGAGCTTTGCCCACCCACCACATAAAACAATATTTTGAATTTCACTGACATTTTTCAGTGAATTTAGTTTTGGGCAGCTTTTTTCAGTTAAGCTATATTTACTGAAACTGCTTTCATTTAACTGACATACACCTCACTTTTTCAGAAGTTGTCCAAAACAGTACTTTATAAAGCAAAATCACAATCTCCTTCTGCATTGCAAAAATCTGTTTTAGAGTATGTCATGAAAATTACACTTGTCACACTCATAAGAGAGTTAAGCAGAAAATATTATGCTGCATACATTAGGTGAAAACAATAAACAATGCTAATTTTGAGTTTACAATTGTGATGAAATCTCTATTTTAACTCTGCTGGTTTTTACTTTATCTAACAGACAAATCTGTAGTACATCCAAGTCAGTACTTCTTACATCATTAATTACAAATTATTGGTTGGAAGACTACTTTTGCATATCAGCTATAAAAAATACCTATAGAAAGAACTGCACAATGAGTTTTATAGTTTATACAGTGGGAAGTAAAAAATGTGAAAGGCCGAGTACATACAATGTCCACTGACATATACTTCATCAACATGCAAACGTTTACCTTATTTTGTAACTGGTTGCCAAAGAATAAAGATATGACTCTACACCAGAAAAATAATAGACTACTACTGTTCTGGGGGACAAGTACTGGTGGGAGTGATGACCTTATTGAAAGGGTCAGTGTCTGGTTAAGGATGCAGTAATGGGGTGCTTTCTTTACTTGGGCAATGTCTACTTCAGACAGATAATACTGATATAGTGGGTACCAAGGGATCACTGAGATGTGCAGATTAGAAACTCCAGAATCAATGTAACTCAGCATGGGTGAAAATCTTCAATGGGGAGAGTTATTTTTAACATTAACAATTGCACTTTTTGCAAAATATTTATTTTTTTTTATTTTGGGGACTGACATCTAGCGAGCTGGATATTGTTCAGTGTCATTAGGAGAGATTCCACCACCTGCCCCAAGTAAATTTGAATGGGTATGAAATAATATTGGGTGAAATGGATTTTTTATTGTTTTAATGATAAAGAAAAATTCACTTGTGGGTTGAATGGCATGTTTCTGTATTGCAGTAATTCATGTTTCACATTTGTGTGTGATTCTTCAGTGGATACAATAATTTAAACGCAAGCTACACTCCTGTGGGAGTGGCTCACATCTGTGTACATTACTCTGAGTGTTTTTAGAAATGTACTTTGTATTTTGATCCTTATCACCAGAGAATTCTAAAACGGATGTGCTACACATCAGACAGAAGAAATAGCTCTGCAGTGAAATTGCTGCTGCTTGTAAGTAGGTATTGGTGGTCCACTACTAAACATCACCCAAGCAAACCAACAGGTTGATTAGGAGCAGAGGTCAATATAAAACTACCTTCAGGCACTATTATGACAAAAGGTTGTACAGTCAGAGCAAATACCCAATAATAGTCAAAACCAGCTGCTGTGTGATAGAACAATCACTGCTTTACTAGAAAAAGGAAGGTTAACTCTGTAAAACTCACAGCAAGCAAATTCTACCCCAAGGTAATGTCTGACTCAAACAGCAACATAAGCCTTGGCTACATTGTATTAAGTCACACCTAGTTAAGTAGAATGCTTCTCTCTATATTCAGAAGCAAGGCTGTATTTCATTCGAAGGAAGGCACATAATTAAAACCTTATTCTTAATTATTACCGTGCATGTTGAATTTTCCATTCTATGTCATAATTTTCTTCATAAAATTGGCATGCTGACAACATGGTCAGCCTGTCAGTCTATCAACACTGACATTTTCAGCCCTATATGAAAAGTATGACATTATTATTGTGATACTATTATAATAATCTTTTCACTTGTGAAATGGAAAAAATTCTAAAGCCAAAAGAAAGAAAATGAATTTCACACTGCAAAGTCTTTTTCCCACCAGTTAACTGGTTGTAACCGGCATTTGGTAACCATCAATTACAAATATATGAGACAAATTGCTACATAACATTACGGGTGCAGTCAAATTAGACTTGGAAATGTGCAGGTGTGACAGTACAGTACGATGATATGCAGACATAACAAAATGTACAGTTAAGATACAGGAAACCTTACAAACACCACAACAATTACCTTTTACCATTTTTAAGGGAGAAAAAGGATGAAGAAAATGAAATGAGATGAGAACAGGTGCAGTTATGATGGCTGATGTAATAAGGAAGGTGTGTACCATTGCAATGAAGAAGGAAGATGGGCAAAAGGTGAGGAAAAAGAAGTACAAAGGTGAAAACGCCAAAGAAGAAATAATTTTCTGTGTATTACTTAATCAGAATACCATTCCAATGAGAGAGCAGAGAATGTAGCCACAAGTGTTTCTAAAGAACTGGAGGAATATGAAGATTCAAGCTGAAAGAATGCTGTAACAAAAAAAACTGAAGACTGCTAAAATTATATGTTCTTGAGACATTTAGAACAGAGCAGTTATCTTGTTTGAGGCTACTGTAAGAACTTAGAAATCACATAGCAAAAATGTCATAACTTTGAAAATGAAATATGCAGACTGATGGCCTCACTATAATTTAAGAAATACAGTTAGGATGTTATAGTTTATCAGTGAACCTTGGTCAGCAAAGCAAGCCATAAGCAAGATATCGATAACTGGGCTTCTGGAGGTCAGAAAGGAGATACATACAGCTACAGTAAGTGGTCCTGTATGCCCGAGTACCCTGGGGAAAAGAAAAAGGATGCTGTGATAGGCTGCCAGTGAAAATCAATACTACTCAAGGAGGCCATTAGGTTTCGGACAGCAGGACTACGCTATTGTAACTTTCTCAAATGAGTTAACAAACAAAATGGTTGCATGTGTATTAAAACTTAAGAATTATATCATATACCTACTCCTCCAAATAAATGGGAAAAAAATATTATCCAATGACTCATACATGCAGATATAGTCCAACCTGGAAAGTGGTAGGACAATTACTCTTGCAAAGGAAAGTAGTGCTACCCAGAATAATGAATTCTGTTCAGACTTCAGTACAAAAGATCATTTTTAGGATGAAACAGACCAACAGTAAAACAAGCAGGAACATGAGATATGCATCTAAGACAATGACATTTTAATGAGGTCATCCACACACTTTTCTACACAATTCCAGGATAGCTATAATATAGTATTAGGGTTGGCCATGTGACCTAATAGATATGGAATCTGACTTTAGATCCAGAGATTGTAGGTTCAGGTCATACCATGATCATTCAAAAGCAATGATATGTTACCCCCATGTGGTAAGATGGATAACTAAATGGCATAAGACAAAATCTACGCAATGTGGGTAGCAGGAACACTGTCAGAGAACAGGAAGGTGGTGTCCTGTTGGGCTCAGTGCTGACTCTGATTTTGTTCTGTATTTACTTTCCTAACATTCTGAAAATGGGATTAAATTAAATGCTAAAAATTGCAACATTGTCTTGCATTTGGCAGACAAACCATCCCCTCAGTTTATAATATTCACAATACCCCACATCAAAGTAAAAATGTAATTATATACCCTGACACCTGGGGAATTCCCTCTCCATTACTCACCATATAGCAATGGATTTCAGGAAATCTACTTGGCACAGTTGATCGCCATTTTCCTGTTATATTCAGCACTGATCAGATCAATTATAGAATATAATATCCCCTTTGAGATGTACCTCACCAGACATGTTAGTTCAGACTCCAGGTGATGTTCCTACCAAACAGTATCACAGGCTTAAAATGTGTAAGCTAACAGAAAAAACTAGAAACACTGTCACCCTCTTTTGTGTGCCATAGGTTCCTCAGAGGTGAGCCTATTCCTTGCCTTCTGAGCAGTCAGGGAACCAGCAGCCTAGGATCTTTTGTACCTTCACAAAGCCAGAAGTCACACAAATACTTGAACAAGGGATATAAACTTGTTTCAGCAGATAAGTAAAACAAGGTACAGGAAACAAATTAATTATTCAGCATCATGCTTACTTGTGAAATATACTCCTCCTTGCACTTAAAACATATGATAACCAATCGTCCTTCAAATGGGATGTGGATGGGTATGCATGAATTCACCCTGAGCTTGACTGGCCTAGCCCTCTTTGAAAAGGAAGATATAGTGTAGGGCAGTAAGACTTAGTATCTTTGAAAATCCTATCATAAGAACTAAGCTGAGAACAATATTCCTGCCAGAAAGCTCATATGACTTGAAGAACACAAACAATTATTCTAAGTAGATACATCATTTTTATAAATGGCTTTATTTAATTAGTTAGCTTTTAGCAATCAGGTGAGGCACGCCAGATATGGTGTCAAGTTTCAACTCAAAATCAGAAAAAATATAAAATTAAATATAAACATGAAAATAACTAGAAACAGGACTCCAGTATAACAACAGAGTCAGCATTTCAAAAGAATTTCTAAGTATTTCCTGAGAACTTTATAAAGTGTCCTGTTGTACAGTCTTCCCATGGAGCCTTACTGGGAATATAGTATAAAAATCACTGCAAAGAACTCTCAGTGATGACTAGCAAGATCATTATAGGAGACTTTGGTTTTACAGTTATCCTTCACTTAATAGAAATCGTGTTACAAAAGAATTATGCCTCATGACCAAATTGTTTGCTGAAGCACAGATAAAATCATGAGACACTTCTCTTTCGGGCCCACTTTCCAATTATTTAATTCTCAGAATATTCACTGGAGTTCACAGTAGCAGCAACTATCTAAGATTATACAATGACTGATCATTACAATTCAAAAACGAGCATGCTGATTGGACAGCCCAACGTGCATGCCCATTGTTAATTGAACATTTACCAATAGTAAAAAGTCCGGACAATGAAATACCATTGAGTGGCCAGAGTTTCTATTGGTGTATGCTGAGGGACAGAGCAAAATACGTGAAAAATCAGGTACGTTCTGCAAAATAAACAATCAGAAACGTACCTGATTTTTCTTGTATTTCTGCACTGTTCTCAGAAAATCTCAGGAGTTAAAAAAAAAAAAAACCACAAAAAATAGCAATGGAGATTCTCTCTTCTGCATTGTACTGATGCGCTGTGCAGGCATGGGAACGCAAGTCCCATAAGCATGCACAGTACATCAGTAAACAAGGAAAAACACAAAGGGCTATTATATATTGACATTATTTTGAAAGGTAAGTAATTTCTTTCTTAAATTAATTCCATGTATAATACCAATAAGCCACTCCTTCATTCTCATAGTCAAACTACAGTAACCATGGGTAAATCCTGATACACCCACACCCATTTGTGGATTATTGCTTAAATGTATCCTATGCCTTCACCTTAAAATAAAGCATGCTATAAGGGAGGTAGAGTCACAAGGATGTACATAATAGTAAAAAGACCTCTGTCCTTACCAATGTGGTTTATCTATATGTGAATGTGAGCACAGTTAACTGACATCTGTATCTACGCATATAAACTTAAATTACTGTATACGAAGCAGCAGCCTTTATCACTAGATGTTCAGTTTTACTCCATGCTTATTTCCTCTTACTCTATTTCATAATACTACTGTACATTTTAATCTCTAATTGCTCCAAATGCAAAACTGGTCGATGTCCATATAAAAAAAGTCATTGCATTAACTTGCCGCTTCCCCTATTGCTAACAGTACTTTCCCTTTTGTCCACACCTCTGGGTCAAGAATGAGATTTTATGGCCCTTGCTCGATTAGCAGCTCAGGCATCTGAGCACCCAGCAGGGAGGCATAGACATGCCTAACCCAGGGGGAGAGTGATGTTCATCTCAGCACTCCATGAGGTGAGGCTTGGTCTATTGAGGGGAATAGCTCTTGGATGGCTTTACAAGATGAGACTGGGGTAGGGCAAAAGCAACGGTAGCTTATAATATAAAAAATTACACTCCCCCTGCAGAAGCAGTTGCCAGCAACCCCCTCCCTCCAAGATGTCGTTAAATTCCACACTGGCCACAGCTCACAACCAGAGTTATTCCATGGATGGAAGGAGGAGCTAGCAGACCCAGTGATGGACTGGGACATTAAAGTAAGACTGAAAGATTGACAGCGATGGGGAGACAAAAATAATTTAAAAAAATGGTAGTCCAAGCAATCCACTATAAGACATTCAAAGGACATACAGGAAATATGGCACAATACTTTCAGCACTATATCTGTAATAGAAAAAATTGGATCAGCTGACTTTTTCTATAACCTAACAACAGAGACCAAACATCAACTCAGTCACTGTAATGGCAACTAAGCCTGTGCAAACAATCTTAACTCCTCAAAAATATTATTAAAAAACACGGTTATTAGATTATAATTGCCTTAGAAATGCTGACTTTTATCAGAGAAAAACACACTTCATTCTTTATTGCTGTCCACTCCATGCCTCAAACAGCTAACTAACATTTTTCCAGCAACTAATGCAGTGGTTTCGCTCTAGCATACTGATCTATTTACTTGTCTTCCCCATTTCCTTAGCCACACCACTACTCACATGCTCTTATCTACTGCTACTAGTGGGGCAGTATGATACTCAAAAACACAGGCTCCATGTCTTTCAAGCAGTAGATCACTGCTGTAAACACACTCAGAAGCAAATGTTAAGTATAATCATAGCATGACACACTTACCAGTAAGTAAAAGAAAGCATCAGTCTGACAAAATATATACTTACTTTCAGCTACTAATACTCATCCCACAAAATGCAAGGTCTCAATTAGATTTTAAATGTAAGTACTATTTTGTCCTTCCACATCCCAAATAAGTACAAAAACAGTAGCTATTTTAATATTATATAAAATTTATTAAGTGATGTCCAACTTTATATTTTGCCCGCAGAAACATCACTTCACCTGGATTACTACCCTGTCATTAAGTAAGGTTTGTACTACAGCCACTTTCTTTTTCAGCATCATCTTGTATTTTTTAAATAATAGGAAGAAGTTTTTCTAACTGAGTTCCACCACATGTAGTATTTGTTACTCTTCTCTTGGCACACCTAGCTGTTGTGTTGAAATGTCCTTGGTAGGGTCCATTTTTCCTGTCTCTTCTAACTGAATGAGTGCCTCCTGAGGCAATGTGAACAATTTTGTTCCTCAGGTAAGAAGCTCTTGATGGTCACAGAATTGATATCCCTTAGCCTTGCACATTTTCCAAACAAGGATAAGAGCCATTCTCGTCCTGCATGTTGGTATCAAGGAATCTTGATAATGTATACTCCACTCTTCCCATAAGTCAAGCACAATCCTACTTTTCACAACTGAGAGAGGACATTTTCTTTAAACATATAAATAGAAAAATGGACTAATATTGGTCAAGGGGGACACCGTTATCATCTAACTGGATTTCATACTATTCTGTCAGCTAAATCAGTATCAATCTCTACCCCTAGGACTTGGGACCACCACACCATTTGTCTTCTGACAAAGTTTTTATATTGTCTTCCTTCTACAGTTTCTGGTATTTTACTATTATTAATTTTTTCCTACTTGACCTGTCCTTTTGATGCCTGCTTCTATCAATTTCAGTTTGGCATCAGTGGTTTCTATTATTGCTTTAAGTAGTTCATTTAACTTTATCATGAGCTGTAGAAAATCAGTGTGTTCACTCACTACATGTCACCACATTGACAGCACTAACTGTGCCTTTTATGTAGTCTTAGAGTTTATTTATTTTAAGGACCTCAAAAAATATATCTTTCAGTGTTACGAACCTGCCAGCTAGATCTGATCCTTCAATAATCAGCTGCATGTTGTTTATAGCTGGCAGCGCATCCTTAGCCATGTGCTTACTCTGCTTCCTTCTTTTTTGCTCCTTTTGAATATCCACAAGTTAGTTATATGTAATTGGTAACAGCACAACTGTGATATCACTCCTGAGAAACACTTTTTATTTCTCAACAGTTTTTGGTGCATATTGTAATTTTATCAATTAATGAAAGGAACAGTAAGGAGATGCTGCTCATACAGTTTGCTCCATACCAGAAGTCTCTAATTTACATTTCTTTTCCATCATTTTGTGAACCAGGTATATGCACATTTCATCTACAACAAATCTTGAAATGAAATTTATTCTGCTCCCAGTTAAGAATATTGCACAATCCTTGTTGCTCCCTTTAATTACTATGGAGCAAGCTCTCTAAGCACTCTCAAAGTTGATACCACCTCATCCATGGGTCTTGATCACATACCCAGCTGCCTGCATATAAGTGCCAAATACGGTCTATCCGAACTCTAACAACTTGTTTAATATAAGCCTCTCCACTGTTTACATTCCTAAAGCCTGGAAAACAGCCACTGCACTACACAGGGAGGTCCAACTACGGGCCCTGTTAACTATACTGCCATTAGTCTAACACTAGCCTCATATGTAAAGCTTGAAGACATCTCCTTTAGATCCAAAGAAGTCTTAACTGCCCTTTACTCATATCTCATTGGAGCCATTGTTGAACATAATGCACCTTTTTGGCATGTATTTGTCTTAACATATCACTCAGCTTGAGAGCCTTCAGAGATTCCTATCTAAAAGGTTAACAGGTCGCCAAAATCTTAGCTATCAGTTTAGACTGTCAGCCATCTCTTTGGACTCAGTCTCATATATGTGATCTGGTTTATGGGCAATTTTTACAGTAATTTCCCCAGACTTCACTTTTATTTCCAACATTCAGTGCATTTTTATAAACTTTAGTATAAACTTCTCACACTCATCCCCATACAATTTCTAAACACAATAGGCAAATATCTGTCTTGACTTTACACCATTTCTCATCACAGTCAGAAACCAATCTGTAGTTTAAAGTTTCAGCGAATGTAGGCTGGTTAGTTAAGCAACATTCTTTTGTTTGTATTATTAATTACAGTTTGGATATTCATAGATTTTTTGCTAATATTTATTTCGTATATGCAATCAATATAGCAAAATAGCTTCAGTCAGATCATTTTCTAGTCTAACTTGCTCATAACAGAATGAAAGTAAAGCAAATAAGGATCACTTATTTCAAATGTAACGTAACCCAGCACCTTACAACAGCTGAGCAGTATTTACTTGAGTTGCACAATGGAATATACCAAGTAATCCAAGACTGGTATATTATACCAGTTTAGTATTTTCCTTCAGTTACAATTTCAAAAAAATCATACAGTTCCAGCATTTTTTATAACACATTTTCATAAGTGAACAGATATATTTTTCAAAAATATACAGACTTAATTTTACTATATTCTGTTAGCACATATGAAAACATTTCTGTATTATGGTTAATATTTCACTTAAGTTAGTGAACATATAAAAGTATCCATAAGTACAATTTAATCAAAACTTTCAGTCAAAACATTTTCAGTTCTACATCTTCCACTCCTCAGTATAGTTCATGGTTATTCTTTGTTTGCTACTCACTAAATACAATTTAATTTTACTTTATGGTTAAACTACTCTCCACAATTGAAAAATGATGGTATCACTTTAATTTTTGTTCTGTTTTCTAGGAGTAGCTCAGTGAGATGTCCAGCAAAAGCCTACTTACAGCATTCTATCAATTACTTTGTTAATCCTGTTTCCTGCCAACTAGTACATCTCTGGAGGGAAGTCCTAACTTACAAATAATTAGATACTGCAAAGATAAATCAAGTCACAACAGCAGGTTTAACTAGGGTTGCCAGGTTTCTTTGTGGCTAAAACCGGACTAAGGTCACGCCCCTCACATCACTCATAACTCCACCCCTCTCCCAACCATGCCCCTCCCATTTTATGACATCACTGTGAAGGCTGTGTTTTATTTCAACGAAACGGTTTGTTTGTCCATTGTTGTCTTTCTTTCGCGGGCAGATTGCTTTCCAGGGAGGACTCATTTTTGTGTATCACTGTGATGTCAGCTGAACAGAGGGAATGCCCTCTTTTTCTGTTCTGGATGCCTGATTTCAGCCGATTTCTCCCCAGTTGCCATAAACACTATTCAAAACTTTCAGTGTGCATACTGTCTTCTTCTTTACTTCTACAGTGATTACAGATATTTTGATTTAATTTAAAACATTTATTTCAAATTTTACAGTACAAACCACTGATACACATTTGCTAAACAAAGCAATACAGTCTCACAATGAAAACAGACGTAGCATTAAAACTACTCTGCCTTTAAATCTCACATTCACCGAAACAGTATTGTACATTGTTTTCCAAGTTTAAGATGATAAAATTTTAAAATGTTCTAAGAAATTACACCATATTAACAACAATCATATCTTACTTCAATAAAACAGACCTGAAAATGTATAGCATGGTCTGAAAATACATGTTTAGCATAAAACAATATATAATGACACAATTGGTCTTGCAGCTTTTGAAAAATGAACCTATGCATTTTATAGAAAGCTACAGAGCATATGCTTAATGTGGATAACTAGTGGATGGTCAGAAAACTAGCAGGGTCATCAATTTACATACCTTTACTATACCAATCTCAGTATGTCACAAATAAAAATTAACCACAGCTGACCCTCAATTATAGAGCATTATATCAAAATAGTTAGTAATATTAACAGGTGAGATACTATGGCAACAGGTAAGTTTGCCCTGTTTTATCATTCTAAAATATTTTATCCACATTCAAGAATTGCAATAAAAAAACTTCCTCTTAAGTTAATTACATTTCAGATTTGCTCCTGTAAATCTATCTAATACAACAGTAAGAGCAGTATAGAAATGAATGTGATAGGTTAGATAATACAAGGAGAGGATATCCATTATAAAAAGCAGTAGACAGAGAAAGATTAGAAAAAGGGTAAAAGAATGAAAAGAAAAGCCCAGTAAAAAAGAAGGCAGCAGATAGCTGAATTACAAAACTGTTAGTGTGTCAGAGTCTGAAGATATTAGGCAGGATAGTATGGTAAACAAAAAACACAACAGCTACTCAGAAACAGATGTAATTCAAATAAGAAACAATACAGTAGCTAAATAATTCAAATGCAGTTCAGAATAAATTCCATTTGGGCAATAGTACCAATCAGATCAAATATCACTTGCAAAATGCACAGTGAATAAGCTTTACTTTAAACATGATATAAACAGTTGCAACATTAAGAGACTGGGCAGCAGTTTACCATATTAAACATCAACAAAAATGCAGTTAGATATACGCAGAAATAAAAAAAAAACCTATATACAAAGGTAACAGAGCAAGCAGTTGGCTTATTATAGGACTAAATAGATTAATCTGCCTTTACACCGGGACTCCTGCAACTAGTACTGTTATACTTTTCTCAAAAAGAATACTCCATAGTAGTACACAACAACTAACATTGCACTTTCTTGTAGAATGACTCAGTTGCTCTCCTTTTCATAGCAGCGGCAGCCTCACAAACACGCACACACACACACACCTCTCTGAATTTTGTCCAACCATTCATTGTTGTTGTGGTCCGCTGTGAAGTCCAAACTCCAAACGTCTTCTGGAGACTGGAATTCAAATTCCACTGCACGGTCGGAAGATGAAGACGTCATGTAAGCAATTTCAGCTTCTGCATCAGTGCGTGCGACCAGATGCAAAGGGTGTTCTTAAAGTAGAACACCCTTAAACATTTTTTTTTAATTAAATGAAAAGATTTTATTTTTTCTAGACAAGAAAAGGCAGTCGCCGTTTTCCAGACAGGGTCCCTTATTTCTGGACAGTCCGGAGTCAGGTAATGGCTCTAATTATATAGCCAAAAAGCACACCAGGACTAAAGGCAATAAGGAGGGGAGAGAGTAAAGATGGCATGGGAGAACCGCTTGAGACCGTGTCAGTGGCACAAAACCCGGACTTCATGTGTCCGGTTTTGAATAAAATTTGTAACCGGACAATTAGTCAGAAAACCGGACACCTGGCAACCCTAGGTTTAACATTTAATTTAAATGTCTTCTTTTTCATTTCAATGTCTGGAATGCTTTTTTTTCTCATAGTTTTATGTTAACAAAAATAAAAGCAAATTTGTTATGGAACGCTTTTCCCCAAAAGAAGCAAGCAATGCCTTTATCTGAAGAAGTGCAGCACATTTTCATCATTATAGCATTCTTCCCTTAGTCAAACTACTTTTATTATTACATATCCTCATCTTCCTGTAACATCTAGGGGGTCATGATTTTGATTTAAGTCTACAACTTCTTAACTACAGACAATACCTTCTCCTGTCCTTGCTCTGTTCTCATTTAGAAAACTGGGAAGGGCTTCACTGATAACTTTGCATGCCTTTCATTACTCATTCTCATAGTAGTTGGTTGCAATGAACTTTCAGGCTTTCTCTGAGCTCAAGTCTGCTTAATCACCTTTATATTCCTTTACCTCCTTAAATGCTGAATCTGCATCCGGATATGTTTTAAGTCCTCCAGAATATAAAACTCTGATATATGTAGGACACCACAGCTTAAACCTTATGCCTCTTTCTCTCCAAAGTCTCATAACTGATATAAGCATATTTGTCTTGTAGCAAAAGAAAATGCATTGTCCATGAATACCTCATTCTTTCTCCCACTTTTGGAAGTTTACCCATATGCAATAATTTGGACAGAATTCTCTCTTTTAGCTGGTAGGTTTGAAAATTAAAATGGATCTCAGTTGCTTCACCTGCAGTCTCTTTTTCCAAGACCCAGACTCAGAAAACTCTCTCTAGCAAACTTTCTTGCAAAGGAATGCGAGTCTGTGTTTGAGAGAGATTTTCCATAAAGGTTCAACAATTTTTCACTTTTTATTTCTCTATGCTTGAAAAATGTAAACTGCATTTTCTGGACTTTCCTCTATTTCAATTATTTTTCCCACTGAGTTTTTCCTGTTTTGGCTCCACTGCTGCAAATGTAATTTTAGCATCATTCACACCTTTGGTTAGTGTCAGCACTGCATCTGAATGGTTTGTTGAATATTTCTAATTTCTTCAGTTCTTTTGTTACTTGATTTGATGTAATCGTCCGGTATCCCTCTTAACTTCAGTACCTCACAGTATATTTTGTCAGTGCACTCATCTGTTGCAGTTGCCTCCATTAGTATCTAGCAGATTTCATGCTCCGCTTATCTAAAGCATTGCCACATAGATTGACAGACTGGACACTGTTTTTTTTCTATATTTTCTTGTTTTGAGCAATATTCTTCATTGTAATATCATATGAATGTTTTATCACTTCTTCCCATCTAGTTTCTAGCATTCTTTTAATGAAAACACTATCAAATTATACTGTTTAATGATCCTACAGGAAGAAGCTAAAGATAAATCTTGTTAACTCTCAGGCACCACACCAGAAATCCCAGCCATACCAATTTTATTACTATTCTCACATTATTCCATTTTAGTTATTTTACCCTCTGTGTCTCATTTACACCCAAACGCCACATTTTCCACAGCTAAGGCTTCCCATCATAATTTGAACTTATCATCAGCTCCACTACTGCTGTTTCTAATTGTGTATCTCTCCTTGTATGCACCCCCACTAACAAGATTTTCTCTTCTCAAGAGAATGAAACCATACTAATCATCCTTACAGAAGTCCTTGTTTGTAGAGGATACATCCAGATGTGCTACATTTAGAAATCAAAAACAGTCAATAGCGCAGGAAGGAGGTCGGTAATTTCCCATTCTCTCTCTCATAAGCCACAGGTGCAAAATAATGCTGGAACAATTACACTTTTTTAAACAGCAGTCACATGGCATCAGAGTCACAAAGGCATTACTAGATGCGATTCATATTCTTACATTCCCTTAGCCCCCCCCACCAAAGAAGCTGTCAGTCATTTTTGAACCAACCTCAAACCCAACGGATCTCACTACTGCACCACAAAGGCTTATTATACAATGACTGCTGATTAATATTCCAAAACGTGCATGCTGACTGGCCAGCCCAACCAGCGTGCCCATTGTAAATCCAGCTTATACTAATGGAAAAAGGTCTGGTCGCTCGGACTTTTTCCATTAGTATAAGTATTGATTTTTATTTCTGTAAGGTGGCAATGGACAATGGAAGATCTCCGTTGCTGAATTCTTGCAATGTTATATGTTTAACATAGCAAGATATCTTAAAAAAAAAAAAAAAAAGCAACGGAGATCTTCCTTTCTCCATTGCTTTTTTTTAAAGGTATCTCGCTATGTTAAACTCGTTTAACATAGTGAGATAACTTTAAAAAAAGGGAACGGAGATCTTCCTTTCTCCATTGCTTTTTTTAAAGGTATCTCGCTATGTTAAACTCGTTTAACATAGCAAGACAGCTTTGAAAAAGCAATGGAGATCTTCCTTTCTCCATTGCTTCCTCAACACAGCTCTGATGTACTGAATAAGCATACACATGCGCAATACATCAGAAAAAGCCCCAGGATAGCAGAAAACCACAGAAGGGCAGCACTCAGGTATTATACAAAGGCATTATTTAAGAAAAGTAAGTTTTTTTTTCTTAAATAATGTCATTGTATAACAGCAATAACCCACGTCTGGGTGTGGGTAATGCTAGATTTACCTACGGTTGTCTTTGTTTGGCCACTCGGGCTTCGCTCTCATGACCAAATCACACCAACCATGGGTAAATCTAGCATTACCCACACCCAGACATGGGTTATTGCTTAATTACCAAACAGAAGTCAGTGATGGAATAGATGGACGTGTTACTTCTGTATTGGTAGAGTGGCATCTGACCACAGTTTTGTTTACAATAAAAAAAAAAAAAAAAAGAACTTGAGAACTTACTCATATTCATCAAAGGAAGAAATTACACATTTAATGTGTGGTCTTTCTACACGAGTAATGTAATGCTCATACTATCCCACATAAAGTTTTACTATTTTGACTTTTTACATGTATTAATATATACAAAGTGAAATGGACCACATAGACCCTTTTCAGACATGACCTAGTTACACAGTCCTAAAACAAAGTAAATTTCTTAATACATGGCATAAGAAGTATTTTAATTAAAAAACAAAACAAGAAAAACACTGTCTAGAGAGGTACACAAGTAATACTGTTGCCTACAGAAAAGAAAGACTACAACAATAAGAGAAAGTACAGTCAGGCATAATACATTTTTCAGACATGACCTAATTAAATATTAATAAAACATAACGCGCATTTCATATTGCATGGAATAATATGTACTTTAAAGGAAAAAATTGTCTACAGAGATATATAATACTTAAGCCGACAGAAAAGAACAATTAATACAGCAATAGTAGTGCAGTCAAGGACAGTAACATATTACCTTCTCTATAAGGAGTAACACCATACAAGACAGAATCCTTGTCAGGAGCGTAAATGTTAAGTAACTGAGCTCAAACCCTTCTCACAATGTAATCATGCACAGTAATATATATATCCTTCTGTATCAGAAGTTAACACCATCACTACAGGTAAGCACATGCAGGAAGAATACGATCATTAAACACTGAACCCACACATTTACAAGAGGTTTCTCTCTGATGTGACATTTTAATATCCTGGTGAAACTTGCAAGAGAGGGTAGTGTTGTAATGTCAAATGAAAGAGAACCCAAATTTGTAGTGCCAGAGTGATTACAGGGAATTATCTACATCACGTGAGATTGTGGAGAGTGATCTGCATTCTTGGACTGATGCTTTTTCGCTTAAGATTTACAGTGATTTATGAACAGAGGAACCAGGCAGGATGTCCTCTTTCCCCTTTATTTGTGTTGGAATCAAAACCACTGGCAAAGAAAATTCAAGGATATAATTGCTGCCATGTTCAAGAAAAGTTGACATTATTTGAAGATGATATTATTTGGTACCTGATGGAACCAGATAAGGACATCTCAGTGTTGTGAAACATCCTGAGACAGTTCCATTTTTTTTCAGGAAATTTAGGAATATGGATTAAAAGAGATTATGTTATAGCAGCTAAGGATACTTGAGAAGAGACTAAACAAAAGGTAATACAAAAACTGAGAAACTGGACGCTCTTATCTATAGATATGGCTAGCAAGATACAAGCAGTTAAACTGTTTTTAGTCCCTCTACAATTCAGAATGGAAAGGGATAATGATGAAGTAGGGCTGTAATTCAAGAAATAAGAAAATAATGGGATTATGGACACAAATCCTTAAGGAGAACAGTCACACAGAATATTATATGACTGTTATGTAATAACCATACAGAATATTATATGACTGTTATGTAATAACAACCACACAGAATATTATATTCATATAGTAGTAGAAAGCACACTAAGAACTATCACTGATGGCGAACATTTTGGGCTTGGTGTGTCAAAAAGTGGGAAAATGCCTAACTTGACACTGCTGGCATGTCACCCCCCCCCCCCCCCAAACAACAAAAGAGAAATAATTCTTTACAAGTTTACATACTCATTTATTTAAAAAAATACAGCCCAATCATGCATGGTATTATAAAATTAAAAGAACAATCAGTGACTTACAATACAGAAAATGATTTCAGCACTTATAATTGGGCTTAAAATAGTGCACTAACAAATTACTCTACTTTTAAAAGTAATTTTGAATCAAACTGAAAAAATATGGAACATATTGCATTTGACTTGATAGCGATTGATGACTTTTTTTGTTGCTGAGTTTTCATAGATAAGTCTGAAATTGAAGGTAGGTACTTCATGTACTTCAAGCCCAAGCAAGCAGCACTAACTTCACCTGTCAGTTGGTTTTAATGTTGTTTAATGCTGAGAATAAGGTCTCGCAAAAGTATGTAGAGGAAAAATTGTGAGTAAAGCCATTGCTAGATTTTTAAGGGTGCTAAAAGTTTCCAGTATTCAATTCCAAGCATTCAAAATTTCTTGTTCGTTGGAGGGACATTCTTCATTCTGCAGGCGATCTCTTTCCAGATCCTCAAGTTTAGACCTGAGGTTGACAAACACATGAGGCCAGATACTAGCCTGGAAGTCTGCTAACTGCAGCTCTAATCCTTCAATTTCTAGACAGTGGAAAGCATTTAATTCCGTAGTACTGTAAACAACTACATCTGGATGCCTAATTATTTTAATTGTCTGTTCTAAACTTCTGAATTGACTAAATCTTCCACCAAACTGATCAGTTATGGAGTTTAAAATGTGCTGGTACTTTATATGCAAGGGGTCCATTATCATTTTGCACATCTGAGCTGACCTTCTCGAAATATTTTTTTTAGTTGAGGAAAATACTTAAAAGTTTTAGTCTCCCCATCTTGTTTAAAAAACTGAAGTTTAGTTTCAATAGTTTTTTATGTATCAAGACATAACATCAATACTTCTTCCAAAACCTTGTAACTTTAAGTTCAGCTCATTCATATGAACAGAGAGGTCTGTAAAAAACATCAGTGTGCTGACCTATGTGCAATCACTGAGTTGAGGAAACTGTTCCAAATTTCTATTCTCAAGATATAACTTAATTTCTTCATAGCACTCCACAAATCTTTCAAGCACTTTTCCTCGGCTCAACCACCTCATATTGTTGTGCATCAGCAGTCCACTGCAAGTTGATTTAACTTCCTGCAAAAGTGAAGAAAATTCTCACTTGTGAAGGGGTTGGGCAGCTATTACATTCACTATTTTTGTTACAGCTGTCATTACAGCATTTAGTTCTGTGAATCCTGCCTTGGCACACAACACCTCCTGGTGGATAATGCAATAAGGAAAATGTAGCAATGATGGCCAACCGAGTTGATGAGGTGACATCAATAGTTTCGTCAAGACAAACTGAAAAAGACTTACAATTATTTAAGTCTCATTTTAGTTGTACATCGGAGATCATTGTCATCACTTTGTCTTTAATGACATTTCTGCTGAGTGGTAAATTAGAAATACACTTACTAACAGCATCTTTATTCTGCATATCTTGAAACAAAAAAGGTGCATATTTATGCAACCAGCTTATTGTATGTTTTTTATTTTTTATATTTTTCCCTAACAGATTTGTTTTCCAATTGAATTGCACAGGTTATAGGTCACATTAAAGGTGGGAAAAGTTTTGAAATGATTTATTGTGGTCTAATTTTTTTATATCACAAAAACCTGGCACTTTAACAGGGGTGTGTACACTTTTTATATTCACTGTATATATAGCAAATAACAATAAATATTCTGACACATACCAAATATGCTCATTTCCCAACAGAAGACATGACAATAGAGTTAGTGGAAGCTTCAAAGGTAAAAGAATAGCACGGGGGCTTGGGACTGACTAAAGCTGGGAGAGGGTCAGGATGAGGAGGGCTGGAGTGAACAGCAGATGCCAGCTTATTCATGCTGCGTGAGGGAAGGAGGTTTAATAGCCGACAGTGATGGTGGTTTCTAGTGGAGGTTGGAACAGTGATCCAGAAAGGCAAGTGAGAAGCATTCAAGGATTGCCAATCAGTATCAGGGAGATGCATATGTGGCAGCAAGCATACACCAAACAGCCCTAGCAAAGCATTTCACACTTCGACAGAGTATGCAGCAGTGCAACCATTCGTGGAAAGGGACTTTCAGCAGAAAACCTTTATGTCTTCCTTGGTGATATCTCATGAAAAATCGGATGCTGAGGGTCAGCAGGAAGTGGAGAAAAAATAACTGAAAGGACAAAGGTCAGAAGAGTCAGTTCTAATCCTCTTGCTAATTATAATCATGTAACATGTGGCCAACAGCCACTAGAAAGAAAGAAATTCAAATGCATGTCATTATTTGAAGCTCAGTCCTCAGATCATCACAGTGATTTACCGGAAAACCACAAATTTCATGAGGAATAGCTCAAAAATTTAAGGAAAAAATCTGGGCATTCTGCAAAAATCTGTACAGTTGAGAGGTATGGGGCAGTGTTACAGTCAGCTTGTGCAGTGAACAGCCCATTTTTCTGCTCAAGTTTTTTTTTTTTTCAGTTCTTTTAATAATGCTTTGTACAATTACTTACTTTTCCTTCTGACACTGTGAATGAAGAGCTGATGCCGTCAATATTTTCGTGAAGTGCTGGTAGACTGGACAGACTTTTCTATAGCTTCCATCTCTCATGCCCTGCTGAATCTTTGTGCTGACTGGCTAATCTGTAAGCTGAGATAACCAGTCAGCTTGAAGAAAGGTGTTGAATTCTGGGTTTCTATCGGAAACTCCAAACAGCCGCATAAACCACTTTATTTCCGGACAATCCAGATTAAAAAAAAAACTATCAGGTCTTGTCTAACTTTCCCAGTAAGTGTGTGTGTCACTGAAAATGTTACGGCCTGTCATAGGTTCACCATCACGGAACTAAGTTAACATGAAAAAATGAAAAAGGAGATTCTGCCAATAGGGTGACTGCAAATAGGAGCACAGGGAATAGACAAGAAGGGGCTGGAATCTACTGCAGGAAACTGACAAAGGAACCAAGATAATAGGAACAAATAATTAGAGAAGGAAAGGTAATACAATGGAAAGAGGCCAAGAAGACATTTGGATTGCAGGCTAGTGATGGCCTTCCCTCTCAGGGACTGCTATCAGAATATAGACAAAGAGAAAGGGCTAGGGGAATCCTAAATGAAAGACCTGCACTGGTTGAGTTTTTAATTGCATCTAGAACAGAAGTTGCTCTTAAATAAGGGATAATTAGTAGAACATATACAATACTGCACAATAACTAGGAATCAGTCAGAAAAGATTGGGAAGAGAGATTAAATATGCAATTCACAAAGTAACAATGTATGGCTTCTAAATATGCAACAAAGTCTAGAAGATTTAGAAGTGCCTGCATAGATACTTTTATACCCCAAGCAGACTCCAAAGAATTTTTCCTCAGGTAGATGCCAAATGTTGGAGGAGTGATGGAAAGAATAAAGTAACTGGAACATTTGCTTTGGGAGTGTAACAAGTCGGCAGTCTTACAGAGTACTCTGTCAGAATACTGGGTGAACAAATAAGCATAACTAAGGAAATTCATTATTATTATTATTATTATTTTTTAGCAGGGATACAGGATCTGAATTGCCTAGACACAGCAAGGCCTTGTTAAGTTTAATTTTGATGGGTGCCAAAAGAATTACTAGAAAATGGAAATCAAAATCTAAACTAAGCATACTTGAAGTCAGTAAAGGTGTTTAAAAAAATATCAGTGATCTAGACTGAATACTTCATAAACCAAAGTAAAAATAACAAGTTTAGTCCAGGAATTTATAGGCAAGCACTTGGCCTCTGATAGTGATGCAAACTGATGCTATCTGTGAGGGGCTCCTACCACAGAGCAGTAAATCCTGATTGGTGCTATCTGTTGTTTGTATAGTAGTTCCTTTGAAAATCCTGCAAATTCGGGTAGGGTATACTCTTAAGGCAGAATATACTGTCTGAGCTGCTAATGATTCCCTTGCTTAACTTAAGATAAACTTATTTTGGGGTAGGCTGATAGGAAAGCCATGACTATGGAAACAATGTCTTACATGAAGGGAGAAAGTGAACAAGGTGTCAAATCAGACTCACAAATACTTAAAGGCATTCACTGTTTCCAGTTGAATTCTTCCCCGTGTGGAGATATTCAGTCTCTCCTTTACTCTGGATTGCATTAATATAGCCATTTTTTTCTATTTCACACACAATACTGACCACATCCTACACGTTTACTTCTGAATTAGCTTTGGAAAGCTGACCAGTTATTCTATAAGCAGGCAAGAGCCAATCACAGCAAGAATGTCAGCAGCCATCAGCAGATTTTTTTCTGCCTTCCATTCCATCTACACATGCCAATGGACACTAAAAGGTTTGGCATGCAGTAAGCCTTAGAGTGTATCACCCACTTGTGCAAGTAATGTAACTCTTCAAAAGCACCCCCCACACACACATTTTCCAAGCACCTCCATTCTCCACTAGAGACTTTAGCATGGAGTGTGTAACATGGGTATATATTGTCCACCTATCACTAGGGAACAGACGTAGTACCTAATTGTTCCCCATCTCTCACCAACACCTCCAGTATGCAGGCTGCTAATGGAATCCTGGAGATCTGGGTCACCATCAGGGCATTATGTCTCCATGCCATGGAAATGGATACTCCTAGCTTAAATGTTAATGTGCTCTCTCTCTCTCTCTTTCTCTATGAAATTTATATAATGATTAAAGTATCAGCTCCCCTTAAGTGTCCTGTATTGCTATAGCTTAACACTAAAGGTATGTTCTTCCCATTTAAAGATTAACAATTTTGTGTGACAGCAATTCACCCAGTAAGCAAAAGCAGATCTTTTGTACTGTTTAATTAGATGTACAGCACAGTAACAAACTTCTGAAAGAAGACAGTAGAAAAATATGTCAAATCTGGCAGTGATGAGGATGCAATGACTGATACCAATGCAGATAAAGGGAAATAATACAGCTGCTGTTGTGTCTTTCGGCTTTTCCCGGTTACAGCGGAACTCCGGTCCGCTAATGATTGGCAGTAGATTTTTTACGTGCCGAGTTGCCAGCTCTGACGCACAACCTTCAACGAAGGTACGCCTATTCATGCATGTCTCCACACAGAAGACGCTATAGCTGAGAATCCAACAGGGCAACATCTTACTGTGAGGCGACAACGCTACTGCAGCACCATCACCTCAGTCCATTTGCAAAAATAAAATGAGTGGTTAAAAAGAGCAGAAAGAACAGAGTGAAGAATGCAACATGTTTTCCTGGTGTTAACCAGAGCATGGTTCGAACGCAAAGAAAAAGCAGGAGAATTCTGCAAGACAAGTGGTACTTCAAACTACAGGAAGCAAACAACAGGTAACTACATGCATTTAGCTGCAAGAAAGTTCCCAAGGTCTGAGTGTTACTGGGGCACTGACAAGAGGAATAGGAGTTGAAACAAGGAGAAAAACGATGGAAGGCAAAAGAAAACAGGAAAAAGCAAGAGTATGGTACTGGGAGAGAGGTAAATAAGAAGATGAACTGCTGATAAAAGGTAAGTCAGCTCTGTTCACTTTTAGACTTGCAGAATGGAACTATATAAAAGTAGAAAGGGGTGGATGGAGGAACTAAAATATGGACAACCAACTTCTACAAGGAGAGGTACTCTGCTTTTTAAATCCTCGTAATGGAAGAGCAACTAACTCTTTCTAATGTCAGCTAGACAGACTGAAGACCTAAAAACCAAAAAAAGGCAAGACATTCAGATGGAACTAAGAAAAGACAGAAACCCAGATCATGTTTCCCTAAAGGATCTGATCATCCCACAATGACATAAGCAAGAAAGTGTTAATGATCATTTACAAACCTTCTGTTATAAGTGGCAGCATTGGGAAAGATACTGCATGCAGCAATGACTCAGCTAAAAGAATATTTAGAGGCCTATAAACTGCTTGTGCACTTTCTATTTATTGGAAGAGGAGTTTCAGGAAAGAGAAAAAAGGATATATATAAAGAGGAGTACATAAGACATTCATGTTGCAGTGTGTCTGCTCTAGCAATAAAAATGCAACTATGTATCATGAAACTAATGCCAATATTAAAAAAATTATTACACAACATCATCGCTACAAATCTTAAGGGCTAAGTCAACAATCTGCATAACAACTCATACATAACTGTAACACAGGACAAAATGTTCCTTTGTATGGCTGCCAGCAGAACAACTTGCTAATGATCTCTGTCACATTATGTATACTCAATCATCTCACGGGGATTTCCCAGTCTCTTTCTCCAGTACACACTGATTACATGGCTGGAAGGCGGTGGCAGGGAAAAAAAATCTACTTTGTGTTGTCATTGTACAGGCACGGAGCCAACATTCTAAACACATTTACTGGATTCAGTGTCATACTAGCCAAACAGGAGCAGCATTCACATCAATCGTCCCCTCCCCCAGCAGGAAGCTGAATGTCAGGAGTATCTTATTAGCAGGAAGTTTAATCCAAAAATTTCCTATTTTAGTGAGATTCCCAGCACTCTGCTGTGTGTTTCCAGGCAGGGTGAACTTCTTTAGAGACTGCTTTGTTCTTTAAAACGCTGCACCCACTCAATAGCCTGCAGCTAACTTTTATCACTTTACACGAATGCTTATCAAGTTAAGACAATATAAACATACAGCAGAACCTATAACGTTTATTAACCATTAACATTTTATGAGTTTTACTACAATTCAATGGACTGAGTGTTAGTGTTTGGTATCATTTAGACAGGTCCTAGAGGGCAAAACAATTTTTCCATGGAAAATACGAAGAAAAACATAAAGTGTAATATTTCACACAGTGCGTGATATGGGTAATTCCTGTGATTACAGCTGGTAGTGTTATATTTAATTTATTCATAAATTTAACAGGCTTGGTGAGCTAGTCTATAGACCTTTCCAGCTATGTTCCAGATCTCAGGCATAGCACTATGTTAGAATGAGACACACACAATTAATTAAAAAAAAAAAAATATATATATATATATATATATATATATATATATATATAAAACTTTGCTATAAAGATGATGCAGAAGAAACTCTGAAGATGTGCACGGTATGAAAGACCTTGACATTCACATTTAGACAAGGATAGTGCAGTTTGACAAGTTCAGTAAAACTGAAAGGCCTATTCAAAGTGATTCGTAATTGAAAAGCTTGCAGAGTTCAACCACAGATTAAAAAAGTATGAAAAAATATTGCTTCTTCTTGAATCTAATAAGGATAGGTGATTTTGGTGCAAAATTGTATATGTACATGCTGCATGCATTCAACAGCTAAGAAACAACACAGTTTTACAGTGTACTTGTGTGCCACCCAGTCCCAGAAATATGACATTATACATGTAGCACAATTAAAACAAACTACACGTATGTGGCATACATGTAAGAGTAGTGAAGCTGATAGTTCAAGTCACCTGTAATCTGCTTCAGGAAATTTACTTTTCAGACTTATTTACTACGTGCTCACTAAAGAAATGGAAGCAAATAAAGACCACTTTTGAAAATGTGACATAACCTAGTGCATTGCAATGTCAGTTGAGAAATACTGTCAAAGTGAAACACAACAGAAGTACTAAAAGTAGTCATAGAGGATCTTAAAATATATTACTGATGAGTTCTCCAACCTAAAACTTGAAATGCTTTCCAGAATAAGCAGTTATTGCATAATTTTGTCAAAATCCAGCTGCATATATATCTAGGAATTAAAATAACCAGCAAGTTACTCTTAAGCTGTTAGCCAGTAGTTCTATACATTGTTCTTGTCCTCAAAGAGAAGTTGCAAATTAGAATGCATAGTCTGAAACAGTGGACTCCCTATCAGTTTAACAAAACATTTACCTGTTTAACACATTATTACTGTACTAGTGCACTACCGTTAGCGTCTACGATCAGAAGCTACTTGATGAGTTACAGATTTAGCAGTAATCCAGGTATACTGATAGCAGGCATCAAAAACATAGCTTTAGGGGCACGATACAATATCAAAACTTCACTTTCACAAACTGAAATGCAGTCATGCCAAGCAGTGTACAAGGCAAAAAAATTAAAAAGACTTTGCAAATGTACTGTGCAGTATATCCTTACACCTAATGTCAACTATTGTTTTTCATCAGTGGGGCTGGTGTTTAGTGCAAACCAGGCTACCAATAAAACAAGGCACAACTCCTAACCAAGGTCATATGTAAACAAATTCAGGCCATCAATCAAGTTTAACAGTTACAGTGAAACACACTAGTCACTTAGGGATCATCCAAAGTGTTCTTCCAAAACTGGATGCAGGTCTTCTTTTCTGGAGACTCAAGTCTGATATTCAGGTTACTGGGAAAGATGTGGTCATCCTCTCACATCAAGGCTTTGTCAATCTTATGACTACACACCTTATGAGCTAGAATGATTACAGACAGAGAGAAAAGGGTGCCTGCCTGCCTACCCTATGTTAGAAATAATCTTCAGGTAGTATGTATCATGCATATATCCCAAGGTACAATTAACTACAGTAGAGAGTCGATTATCTCAACTAATTGGGATCTAGGGTAGTTCAGATAATCAAACTATATGGATAATTAAACATATAATTGAGTCGGATAAAAAAACTTCTAAAATCTTGTTTTTTCTGCACGCAGGAAATAAACTTTTCAACCATTTCAGCAATTCCAGTGGATAATAAAGAATATTTTTCACACACTGGAGGGCTATAAGCTCAAAAAGCACACACAAGTGAATACGTATAACATTTACATATTCAGATTTTATGATTTTTCCGACCTGAAAACTTTGGAAGGCTGTGTTCGGATAATCGAGACTCTACTGTATTCCTTGACATATATGTCCACACATCCTCATACCTAAATAGCTGCTCCCTGCTCTCCACCTTCAGATTATTTTAGTGGCTTTTATACCACCCTTGAAAGTTTAATTCATCAGGAACTGAATCTCTGGTCCTCAGTAATTTTATCACTGGTTTGTTCGGCTCTAAAGCTACACACTATGTCAATGATTTCAAAGCTAGTAGATATATTCACTCCGTCACGTCATCCTGAGTGGATAGAATCTTGCATTTTCAAACCCTCCCTGACCCAACTCATCTTCAACTCTTATTCAAGCACTAAGGATACTGATGTCTTCTCAAATGCCTTCACAGGCACTGGTTACCTATAGATGGCTGGCATACTAGCTCATGGTTAATGAACACAAACTATGGTTTTAAGTCTCTATACAGTTTATTTGTGTCCTCTGTTTGCTATGCCTTCTCTGCTTCTATACAATACCTTATATTGCTCCTACTCAAGGCACAGTTGCTTTATAGCTACATATCATGCATTTTGTTACCACCAATGACATCATCATTCTCTTACATAAGCATCAGGCATAACCCTATGCATAACATTTGGTTTTCCAGAGGCATACAAAAAGTACAGTATCTATGGCATCCTGTTGAATGTTTCTACATATAATGATTAAACTTGGTGACTGAGCCAAACAAAAATGCATCTAACCACAACTGCCGCATCACAAATGACACTAAATCAAAACACTACATGGGAGAAATCTCTCAAGATAACTGGTCATATTTCTCCCGACAGGAGAATTATGTTCACCACTGGATACCATGAACTCTGTTCTATATCCATCTTGACAGTAAACTATAACTTCCTTAATACAATTTGTGGCACTGACTGACACTAGTGACCTATACAACTGGCCTATTGAAAACGTATCTGCCGTTCATAAATAATCTAAATTTTCTGGACCTGCATTCTTTAATTTCATCCTAACATTATCTTGTGCTCTGCCGCTTTGTCCTAGGCCTCATTTCCAATGTCTACCATACATACTGTGTTTCTGGGGTATTCATTTTCATTGCTCAGCCATGGGTTTGATCCTTGTGTACTACACCAGATTATCACAGCTGCACACAACAAAGAACATCAAGCTTTTTGTGCATGCTTGTTTATTTCTGCCCTTGTTGAACTCACCTCCAGGACAAGCAACTAGTTGCCTTTATATAAATATTATTCATTTTTTCTCTCATTTAAACTGTAAATAATCACAGAATAATCTCATAGTGCATCTGCTTTATTGACCTTAATGCTGCAATAAGTGACAACATATGAGTAATTACTTTTCATGGCTGTTTGAATATACCAACACTGAATTATCCTCCGAGCAAAACTTAACATGCCTAAGCCAACTGCTTCAAACATTCAGTGCTTTCCAGCAAGTTAAATGAGCAAACTGCAAGCTAGTAACATGACCATTCCAGTTATCCAATGCCAACAGTAACTTGCTTATAGTACCTTATATTTATTTGGTTTGGAAGCTTTTAACTTAAAATACTTTATTCCTGACCCAGAAAAACACTCTCCTTTTAAGATATTCTTGTCTTCACTTTTCACTTCCCACAGTCAGACATCTGGACTTAACTTTCAAGCACCCCACCTCCCCCATCTCATAATATATGGCATTATTCTGACCATCTCTTCAGGAGTAAGTACATGGTGCTTATTCCATGCAGTCTAGCTACACATTCTGTACCTCTACCCCACACTGTAGCATTTGTTGGGGGGGCTAGCTGGTTCTATATTTCGGGAAGTTTACTAAATTTAGATGCTACCATTTTAACTGCAAAGAGTAACTTTACTTACTTCCATAGGTAACATTCAAGTTTAGGTTCCATCTCAAATAATACCCAAAAACATACAGCACGATAAAAGCCAATCAGCAAATGGCATAAAGTTGTGAGCACTACAGTTTAAACCTTTAATAACCTCAATACACCACTAATGGTCCTTTACTATCTACTAGTTCAAGGTCTGAGAATTAACATCTAAAGTATTATACTGATAAGGCTCATGCAGCTGCCTTTACAACAGGTCAATAACAAAGGAAAAATGCAAGAAAACAACCTCAGAACAACCTGACAATATCACTGGCTGTGTTCTATTTAAACTACAGAGTGAACTGGCACCTCAGCTGTGTGCCCTGTTCAATCACAGCCTCACCTCAGGCTTTACCCCTACCGAATGGCGCACTGCTACAGTCATCCCTCTCCACAAAGGAGGAGCGACTAGAGACCCTGGGAACTATTGTCCCATTAGCCTGACAAATCTGATATGCAAAGCTATGGAATACATCATCATGGACCTTATAAAGAAGGATATAGGGAATCTCCAAACTATGGATCCCACACAGTGTAGGTTCGTGACGGGTAGATCATGCCTGCTCAACTTGGTTGACTTCTTTGAGTCAGTCACCAGAGCTGTGGATGAAGGCAAGGCAGTTCATACAGCCTACCTTGATCTGGCCAAGGCCTCTGATACCATTCCCCACTCAGGAATCATAGAAAAACTCACTAAGCTAGGCATCAACCCCTATATCACTAGGTGGGTTGCAAAATGGCTCACAGATAGAACCCACAGTGCAAAAGTAGCTGACTCTAAGTCAGACTGCTGATTAGTCACGAGTGGAGTCCCACAGGGTTTGGTCCTGGGTCCTCGCCTGTTTGGTATTTACTTCTCTGAAGTCCAGGCCAACACCAAGGGACTCTGGCTGATAAAGTTCAAAGACAATTGCAAGTTGGGAACTATTATTAACTCCCCAAGGGATGTTGACATCCTAAAGAATGGCCTCACTGAGACCAACAACAGGTGTCAGAATCATGGCTTTAAGCTCAATGCCAAAGAATGTGTCATCATCCCCTTTTGGAAAAACCCAATGGTAGTCCACTGAACACAGAAGGCATTACAAGAGATCTGGGAACACAGGTTGACAGCAATCTCTTTTTTGATCACCACATTGCCACTGTGGTGAGAAAGTCCTTCTATGTGGCACATCTCATTTCTAAAGGTTTTGCATCCAGGAAGAAAGAGGTCAATGCTTCCCTCTACTCTTCCCTCATTAGGCCAATCTTCGAGTACAATGCCCCATTTGGCATGTACCTCACTAGACACCTGCAACAACTGGAGAGGCCGCAAAAGTACCTCACAAAGAGGATCATAGGCCTTAAACACTTGTCCTATATGGACAGACTCAAAAAACTCCAACTATTCTCTGTCTCATATCACCTACTTAGAGGCAATCTCTGCTTGACTTACAAAGCCATGTAATCCATCCCACCGCACAATACGCTCCAGAGACCTCAACCTCATTACCACAATCAACAGAACATGCTGGAGGGACAGGTTCATAACCCAGAGACTACCCATCCTCTGGAAAAGAGTTCCCATACATGTCAAGCAGAGCACCTCGCTACCCTCTTTAAGAGAAATCTTGATGAGTGGATGGGAAATAGAAAATTCACCCCGGGGATAACTCCAGTGGCTCTACTCAACAGAGGCACTGGGAACTAAGGTCAGGTGGCATGATGCCAGGGTAATCCTATGGCTAGGTTTGTAAAGGCCCCAGGGCCATTAGCCTAGTACACACCTATGAACCTATAACTTAAAACGTCAAAAATTTGTAGAAGATAACCAAGCTTATCCCAGTCACCCAAAGAGAAGACTGCTATGCAAACCACCATGTAAAAATCTCGTGCCTTATCAAAACATTTGATAGGCTGCCACACTTGCTGTCTCAAAAAGTGATTTTACCGTGTGAATTCATTCCTCAGAGCACTGCATCACTCATTTGTGGCATGATACTACAATTGCTAACAATCAATAACAGAACACCTTTTTAACCAGCACTGCATGCATTTTCTAGTCACTGCCCTCCTCCAGTCCTCAAGGTATATGCACGAGCACTTCAAATTTTTTACTTCTGTTTTAATCTACTGTTTTTTTTTTTTTTTACTTCACTGGCTACTGCAGACTAACCATGTCCTCAAGTCAGTATCACTATACCAACCACTGAGGTCTAGATGTTGATTAAACTGATACGTCCTGTATTTTACTATGAACCTCTTTTGTTTTGAACCAATTATTATTTTGGCATCCCCTGCATAAGCATTTCAAGTGATAATTATGATAATATGTACCTTATTCTAGTTGAAGCTAGCTACTTGATGTTGTGATTCAGGTTTACAGTAATGTGGAAATGAAACTTGTCCTGACACCTTACCTCTGTTTATGAATCTATCCATTCAACAAAATGGATAGAATGTTAGGTCAATAAGGAATAAGGCTACTACTATCGCAACTTAAATGTCAGACACGTCTGAACAGGCAGACAAACGGGCTTTAGGTTTTCACAAAACCTTATAAACTGTTCTCCTAACTAGCATTAAATATGTATACTTTCCACAGAGTATGACGTGACCATCCTGGATTCAGGAAGTAAAGTGGCATACTCATTCATAAAAAAATTAACTAGATGTTCCCCTGAATGAATCCTTCTTCAGGACCTTGCCATTTCTTTTATGCTCTTTTTCTCTACCGCACTTGTGGTTCACTACTGCCTGGACCTTGGTTACAGCCATTCCAGTTTGTCCTGCAGTTCTTAACAGTACTATGCTTCCTCACATCAGATTATGCACCCTCACATCATCCTCGGTCTACCCTGTCATCATCACGGGAAGGGACATCGCACCAGGAAAATGTGGAATTATTGTTATTGGAAGCTGTCTTCTGCTGGTTTTGATAATCTACTGTTTTCAAAGCATTAGTCCACTCCTGAAAGCTTAACTAACACTAAGCATATACTTCATCACTTCAATTTTCTTTCTTCCCAATTAAAACACCATACTATGCAATGCATTACAACATTTTATCAACCATTCTAGTTAGCACAATATACTACATTACTTCCAGTCACTGGTAGGTCTCAATGCAAGTTATGTTGCTCCCCCAACCCTTAAGCCTAGAAAGTGAGATGCTGCAGGCACTCAGTTATTCTCTCCTGGCCAGCACTGCAAGATCAAAACCTAACCAGGGCCTCTAAAGCTGCAGCGAAAGCAAGAATCTCTGAGCCAGCAGGTCTATGACTACCACAATTTTAGCAACATAGTTTGTATTCGTCCTTATAGATGTTATGATTTGCAGTGGATATATCTGACCTCACCACCCATAACCCATACATACTTGTTGATTTCCACCTTAAAAGGCATGGTATAATGCAGGTATTTTGAATAAAGCTGGCAAATGACTGTGGTCTCAACCTAGACAAGCCATAAGACCCAGTTCATGTTTTGGAAACAGTGATTTTTTTATAGTAGTAGTAGTAAACTAAATATCCCAAAAGGATAAAAAAAGATCACCCCTATGGCAGTGACTACTACATATTTAAAGCAACTTTGTAAAATACAATAGCTCAGCCATATCCTTAACAAATGAACATTTTCAAGAAGACTGTTGACATATGAAGGACTATTTAGTTTTATTGTCCATGCCTAGAAGGGGTTCTATCTTTATGATGGCTTGACATGAACATTTCAGTGAATTATACAAGAAAACAAACACATCCTTATATCTGATGCCATATTAGCATGATATATTTATGCTATGACGGCTGTTATATTTGGTAGCTTGAAATACCTTGTGGTTATGGTTTGACTGTTTATGTTTGGTAACATTACAAGAACATGTGACTATACTTTAAAACTCAAGAGTTTTCAAGGGCAGCAGCTTGTCATTTTCAACAGCTGCAATTCATTTGACCTTATCTGCAATACTGGTATCTCTGTAATGCTTTCCAATTCACTTATGCCATTTTAGAATACAACACTTGGAAACTCAGTCTTATATTACAACTACATGGGTCAATAACATTAATTACAAGAAGATGCCAGAAAGTAGCTAGCCTGGTGGCATGCAGGCATAAAGCCCAAACTATGATCCAGGTGACCCAAATTTAATTAGCGGCTTGGGTGACTTCAGTGCTGTCAGGGATGATGGTCATGCCCATGCTTTGGGGGTGGGGGTGGCATGCTGGACATCTCCCTGCTTGAGTCTTGGCAGAGTCCAGAACCCAGAGAGATATAGTTGAATTGGGTGTGTAGGAAAATAGAATAATTGTGACCTGCTCCTATGGGCCTGGAGAAGAGGCACCAACTACAGCAACTATTTATTGCCCAGTCAGCCTGACAATACTTTTGTCTGCACAAAGGTGGAGGGATTTATGGCTAAAGAAAAATCTAGCCCTCTTCAGGATAACTACAATACTCCCAGTATGTTGTTTAACTGTCACCCCACAAGTATGAAAGAAATAATGGGCTACAAAAGTTGATCCTACCCCTGGATGAACAAATGGGTCAAGTGAGCAGCGAGTTGGGAAAGAGGCTTTTTTTCATTCAACACATTTATTGAATTATCACTTGTGTCATAGGCAAATTAGCACTCATATAAACATAATCAAACTGTATTAACAAGTTGGCATTTACAAACATTATACTTCACATATACTGCTACTCATCATATAACCTAAACAACATTACATACATTATTCAATTCCTGCCTTTTTTTTTTTTAATAAACAGAAACATTATTAAACCATCACTTGCAACACAGGCAATCATACATTTATATAAATGAAAACAAACCACACTGACAATCCTAGTTGCAAGCATTTCATATCATAAACCATAAAGAAACACTCCCAGTTGCAAACATTATGCATCACTTATAATCTTACCCCAGTGATGGCGAACTTTTTGGGCTTGGCGTGTCAAAAATTCAGAAAATGCCTATCTTGACTCTGCTGGCGTGTCACCCCCCCCCCTCCCCCCAAAACAAAACAGAAATGAGTCTTTACATATTCATTTATTTAGAAAATACAGTCTAAATCATGTGTGCTGGTATGTACTATAAAAGTAAAAGAAAAATCAGTGATTTACAATAGAAGAAACAACATGTGCACTGATAATTGGGTTTAAAACAGTTCACAAAAAAGTATCCTACTTTTAATAGTAATTTTGAATTGAAAAGAAAAAAAAAATATGGAACACATTACATTTGATTTGATTAACATCAATCAATGACTTTTTTGTTGCTGAGTTTTAATAGACAAGTGCAGGGCCACATATTCCTTGTATTTGCATTCATTCAGTTTCTTTGGAAACTCGGGTATTGATGAATGCTGGTGTGTCACCCAAAACATTGTGGTGTGTCAGCTGTGACACGTGTCATGGGTTCGCCATCACTGATCTACCCAGTCATTTTCAGTCAAATATTACATACCTCATTTAAGTCCTGCCGCCTTTTAAACCTTATTCCTCCCGTGTATGTATTGTTCCCCCAATTACCATTTTTTCCTAGGTAGTTTGCTTCTACCCTTTTCTAAAGATCTCAGTTCCAGTTGTTTTACCTCCGTTACTATATTCACTACTTCTAGCATAGTTGCTTTAGATTTTGATTTCCATTTTCTATTAATTGCTTTTTTGGCAGCCACCATAATTAGACACAACAAGTCCTTACCATATCTAAGAGATCCGATTCTGTATCATAGCTCAGGAAATTATCTTCTAAGTCAAAAAAATCTGCCCACCCAGCATCTTCAACAGTGCATCCCGCAGAGAACCCCTGACATCTGCCAATTCAGTGCACTCCCAGAAAAAATTGTTCCCAATTAACCTCCAACATTTGGTGTCTACCTGAGGAAAAATTCTCTGGAGTCTAATTTTGGTATAAAAATATTTATGTAAAATTTCCAAGCAAATCTTAAATCTTCTAGATTTTGTTGTATATTTGGGAAACATACACACATGCTCCCATTAATTAAACAATTCACAAAGAAATAATCTCTCTTCCCAATCCTTTCTAACCTCCTATGATTGATTCTTACAGTTATCATGCAATATTTTATATGCTCTACTAATTATTCCCTTTTTAATGCCAGTTTCTGTTCTAGCTTCTACTAAAACTCTACCAGTGCTGATCTTTCATTTAGGACTCCCCTGTTTCTTTCTCATTCTCTATACTCTGATATCAATCCTTGATAAGAAGGTAGTCTCTTACCTGCAGTCCAAATACATTTTTGGTGTCTTCCCATTCTATCATCTTTCCCTCTCTAGGTATTTGCTCCAAATACCTTGGTTCCTTCACCTATATTCTCCAATAAATTCCAGCCCCCTCTTGCCTATGGTCTATACCCCTAATTGCAGTCATCTTTATTGGCAGAATCTCCTTTCTCCATTCCCATGTTGGCTTAGTTCTTAGGATATTTTCTGCTACTTTATGTATCCAAAGCATAAAAATATGCAGGAACACCACAGCTTCACACAGTAAAAGTATTTATTTGTAAAAAATGGACCAGATAAGCGCTTTCACGTTGTAAAACCAACACTTCCTCATATCATAAAAACAAAAAAATCACAGCTAGCTAAACATGTTAAAGAAAATGTTGAACATAAGTTTGTTTTTAAAAGTACTACAAATAGTGCATGTGGGTCACGAGGGGGGGGTGATCTCACTAACTATACTGAAAGAGTAGAACTTAAATGGATCTTGAGGCTAAAGGCTGATAAACATCCTGATATTAATGCTTGTGTCTCTTTAAAACCTGTATTGAAAGGGAGGAAATTGGTTTAATGAAGTGATAAATTAACATAGCTGATTGAACATCTAACTGTTTTTAAACTGAGCTGCGATTTTGCGTTTTTATGATCTTTGGTTTTACAATGTGAAAGCGCTTATCTGGTCCATTTTTACAAATAAATACTTTTACTGTGTGAAGCTGTGGTGTTCCTGCCAAATTCTATGCTTTAGATTTTCGGTATTGATCTGGCAGTTACCTTTATCAGTGGATGGGACTTGGTTCTTGTGCTATTTTATGGATATAATACTCTGCAAGATTATTGTTATTCTCCTTAATGGCCTGCATCCAAAATCCCAACCTCTCCTTATTTCTTGAGCTCAACCCCCTGTTTCATCATCATCCCTTTTCATTTTGAATTATAGTTTGCTGCTTGTGCTATGTATAGGAGCCTTAACCATGTAGCTTAGAAATAACCCTTCATATTGGGTAATCCCAATCTGCCCTGTTCTACAGGGAGAATCAGCTTATCCTACTTGACTCTTGACATCTTCCCCTCCCAGATGAAGTCCTACAGCTCTTTATTAAATTGCTATCTGCAACTTCTCCGGTTGATAAAATATGCCTGACCTCTGTATAAGACTAATGGGACTAAAAACATTTTAACTCCTTGTATCTTACTATCCATATCCATATAACAAAGCTTCCATTTTCTCAGTTTTTGTATTATCTTTTGTTTAGTCTCTTCCACATATCCTTAGCTGCCATACCAGAATCATTTTTAATGCACACTCCTAAATACTTCATTCTATCATGTCATTATAAATATAAATATTGCTGAACCAATTCATATGTGGGTACATAATTTACCACTGCTGCCTGTTATAGCTTCATTAATTCTGTATCCCAATAAGATTTGAAACTGCCTCAAAATGTTTCACAGCGCTATAATGTCTCTTTCGGTTTTGTCAGGTATAAAATTATATCATCTGCAACTAGAGCCAGCTTTTCCTGACTACCATACCAATTCTATCCTTGAATTTCTGAGTCCCTTATTTTCTTTGCCAGTGGCTCTAAATACAATGCAAACAACCCCTGCCTGGTTCCTCTGCTACTATCAGAGTACCCCACCCACTTTAATTTTTGCCTCCAATCCCTTATATATCCCCCTAATCAACCTTATATTTTTTTCAGGAAATGCAAATGTTTCATTGCCCTGCTCATAAAGTCCCAGCGTACTCTGTCAAATGCTTTCTCTCATCAAGACCCACCAACAACATCATTTTCATACATTCTGCTGCCCTCTGGATCATCAATGTTCTGTTAATGTTGTCAAATATTTGCCTCCCTTCCACAAAACCACACTGATCCTTATCTATCAATTCTGGCATTATTTTTGCCATTCTTTTAGCCATTATAGACAAACATTTTATAATCATGGTTTAGTACTGAAACGGGCCTGTATGAAGCTGGATCTGATAGGTCTTTACTCACTTTAAGTATTATAGCTATGCTTTCCTCCAGGATGTTGGTACTTCTCCTCTTAAAATATTGTTAAACAAAAACTTCCAGATCTTTATCAGCTTTTCCCTCCTAGATTACAATTTATTTATTTTATTTATTTATTTATTTATATTTTTATTTTACATTTGTTGACCGGGATAGTCCGACTGGATACATGTCCTTTTTCAGCGGAGGCCCGGGGAGAAAAGCTCCACAGACATAACAATATACAAGTAGGTTTACAAAATACATACATGAGAATGGAGAGACAGATGCAGAGACAGAAAAAGCTCAACAGACATAACAATATACAAGTAGGTTTACAAGTCCATACGAGATGGAGAGACAGATGCTTATTCACATTATTAAGTTTTCATTAGATTAGATATGATTAACAATTGTGCAACTAAGGTCTACTCAGTTATACAAAAATACAGTAAAGCAGTAATAGAGTTATTACACTCTGATACAACATCACAGCCATAGTAACATATCAAGGGAGGATGAAGGAACAAAAATACTGCTGCAGAAACAGGTGGATTAATGGTCAGCTGAGTAATGGTTAGAGTCAAGGTAACAGGAGGCCCAGTTTAGTTCAAGTGTGGTAGGATAAGTGGTCGCTCAGGAAGAAACTAGTCAGATTTTACGCATGAACATAGCCATTGTGCCTTAAAGAATTGAGTTAGATTTTTTTTGAATTGAGAAGGGGAGGTAGAAAGTCTAAGGTTATTTGGGAGGGAGTTCCAAATCTTACCTATAGAGTTGGCAAAGAGAGCATCGCCTCCCATGTTATAAGATTTGATGGTTTGTACCAAGTGTCTGTTAGAGGAGCGAAGACTGCTTAGGTTAGAGTAGGGGGTCAATAGGTTATTGAGTGAGGGGGTTTTATCAGGTTCCTTAATGATTTTAAACGCTTCAGTGAGTTGGTTCAGTTTGAGGAGATTGGGTAATTCTAACCAGTCAAGTGTTTTTAGGTTAAGGCAATGATGCGTTCTATAAGGAAGTTCAGTTATAAATCTGGCAATGTGATTATAGGTCACGGAGAGTTTGTTGATATCAGATTTGTTGAGAAAATAAAATACAGGAGAGGCATACAGTAGTGTGGAGAGGAGATGTGTACGGGCAATGGTTAGTTTAGCGTTGGGGGTTAGAAAGTTCTTGATTCTATACAAGGATCCAAGTTTCTTATTTACGGTCTTAATTGTCTGGCTGATGTGCAAGTTAAATCTAAGCTTATCGTCAATGGTGACCCCTAGTAGTTTAGTATTGGTATTAGGCTCAATGATGGTACCATTATTAGATTGGACGAAGAAGGTAGTATTGTTGGGATTTGTAGTAGGGGCAGAGGTAGGAAAGAATAGTAGTAGCTTAGTTTTTTTTGGATTTAGGATGAGATTCCTCACTGAGAGCCATTTTTCTACTGTAGTAAAGCAGTGTTGGGTTGTTACTTGTAAATCGGGGAGAGAGATATCTGAGCAAATAAGGGTGGAATCATCCGCGTATTGGATGCAGGTAGCTTTAGGGATAACTGTGTGAAGTTCATTAATGAACACGGAAAAGAGAAGAGGACCTAGTATGGATCCTTGGGGGACTCCTATGGTGTTGGGTAGCAGGTGAGAGAGCTTGTTTTGCCATTGGACTGCTTGTTGCCTACCAGAGAGATAAGCAGAGAACCAGTTGAGAGATGAATAATCAAAGTGTAAGGTTTCTAGCGTATGGAGAAGTAGCTGGTGATTGACCATGTCAAAGGCTTTTGACAGGTCGAGAAAAAGGGCGGACGATATTTTTTTGTTATTACGATTTTTATTAACTGAGTTGGTGAAAGAAAGGAGGGCAGTAGTCGTACTATGGTGGGGTCTAAAGCCATGTTGCGAATTAGTCAGTAGATTGTTTAGGGTGAGGTAGCGAAAAAATTGCTTATGGACACATCGTTCCATAATTTTGGCTAATGGAGACAATACTGCTATTGGTCTATAGTTAGATGGTTCAGTGGAAGGGTCACCCTTATGGAGTGGTATGACATAGGAAATTTTCCAAATAGAGGGGATAGTGGCTTCGGTGATAGTTCTATTAATCAGGATAGAGATAGGGTAGGCTATGGCATCTGCTGCAATTTGCAGGTATTCAGCTGGAAGATGGTCCACTGAGAGGGTGGTTGGTTTAAGTTTCTTCAGTAAGGTTCGAATGTAGGAGGTGGGTATATGTTGTAGTTTAAAGGAAGGGAATGTATCATCGGTAGTATTGGTTGAGGGGGGGGGTAGTTGACTGGCTAATGCTTGAATCATCTCAGTAAAGAAGGAGTTAAAGGTATTGGCTACGACTTCTTGGTTTTTACCAATAAGTGTTTCGGGGGTAGGCGTGGATGATTTCCCTGGATGGAGGAGATTATTTAAGCCTGCCCAGAACTTCTTTGGGTTGTTCTGGTGCTTTTCTTGGAGGTGACAGAAATAATTCTTTTTGTCCAGTGTGCTGGCTTTTTTCGTTTCATTTCTAAGCTGCTGGAATTTAATACGATCTAGAGGTGCCTTAGTAGCTCTCCATGTATCCCAGGCTTTATTCCTAAGTTTAATTTTGGATTTAGTTTCCCTGGTTAGCCAGGGGGCTATCCGCACCTTAGTTCTAGTAAGTCGGTTAGGTGCATGATTGTCCAGAATGCTTAGGAATGTGTCATTAAAGAATGTCACACTCTCGTCAAGGGATAGGGCTTTTAGCTTAGACCAGTTACAGGATTTGAGTTCAGCAACAAATTGCATAGGTTCGAATTTCTTCTTGTTTATTACTAGTCTATGTATGGGTTGGTTTATGGTGATAAATTTATGTTTTATTATGAAAGTGATAAGATGGTCACTAAGATCATTAGGAAGGGTCCCAGTAGTTTATTTATGTGTGTGGGCGTTAGTAAGAATCCAGTCGAGTATACTCTCTTTTTGGTGGGCATTTCCTACTCTAGTTGTGGAGTCAATATTCTGGGAGAAGCCGTGTAGGTTAATAGACATAGGATTGGTCTGTGCAGAACATTGGGTCCAGTCAATGTTGACATCGCCCAGAACAATGGTTTCTTGAGGGTAGTTAACGGCTAGCCAGCTTAGTGTTTGTTCCATAGTTTCTAGATTGTTCCCAGGCGGGATATAAATTACAAAAAGATCGATACTTTTTTGGTTATTTAAGCATAGTTTTAAGGCTATTGACTCTGCATTGGTGACCTTAGGAGGTTGGTTAGGATGCATTATGATATTGAGTGTGCTTCTATACAATACAGCTATTCCGCCTCCCTTTTTTTTACACGATCGACCCTTAGGATGTTATATCCTGGTGGGAGAATTTCTTCATCTTTGGTGGCTGGTTTAAGCCATGTCTCTGATAGACACATAATATCAGGGAGGTAGGTGGCTAGCATGCTATGTAGGTTATGAAGCTTATTGTTGATGCTTCTTAGGTTAAGATGAAGGATGAGAAGGGAGTTAGCTGACCTTTGGGCTAACATTGATGCGACAGAAGTGGGGTTTGAGGATGGCCCTGGGTTAGGATGAATGTCCCCATCTTTGGTAATACGTTTTTTCAGTTGATCTAGGAGTCTTAGAAGCTTATATATTATCTTTTGGCCATGTCTTGTTGTTGATACCTTTGGGTATGAGCGAGTGTGGTGTAGGCTGTGTATGCCTAGCGTTCTAGTGGGGTAGTAGAGGGGAGAAAGCTCTTTAGGGAGAAGAGTTGAGGGAGTACATGTTTGGCCCTTTGGATAGTAGAATCCTATGTGTTTTTGGTTTTCATAACTGGATAATAAGTAGGAGATGATAATAAGTGGTAATACAAAAGGTATAATTAGATTCTTTACTTTTGGCATGTTAATGAGGAGTAGTAATATGGTATGATAATTAAGCTAGGAGTTTGATTACCTAATACTAGTTGGTTATAATGACTACAGGAAGACTAAGACAGGGGAAAGCAATAAGCTTGACTATGGGAATTATGGTAGAGGAAGTAATTAATGGGTGGACTAGCGTGATTGGTTCTGGGATAAGTGGGGTGTGGTTAAACTTCCACAGGAATACCATCTATACCTGGGGACTTTCCTGTAGATTGGTTAGCCATCACAATTTTTACCTCATCACCTCCTACCCTAACTGTTAGTAACTGATCCTCATCTACCTTCAACCGTGGCATATTTAAGTCTTCCATTAACATTTCCAGTTGTATCTTTTCTTGAACTCCATATTTCTCTGCTTTATACAGACATTCATAGAATTTCCAAAATACTTCTTGTCGTTCTTCTATCTAGGACACAACAGAAGAGTCTTTGTGGGTTCTGTTCAAGCAGCTTTATTTTATACAAACACATTATTATAGAAGATTACTAACTTAAGTAACTTGTATACAAATTAACAACTGCGATCTGGCATGCTCTCTCCCTGGCTGCTCTTTCAAAATGGCACTAGGGAATACACTTGTCTGGAATTTATACATGCACGTATATTCTTTACATGTTTCTTAAAGATAAAGCACACACATCATTTGCAATCTGATCTACATCCTCTCTCTTTGAGAAATAGATTGTATAACATTATGAGGCATGCAGAAATCACAGGTAACTCTATGTAATGCATTATACAATACTAAATATACAGATATATACAAATCAAGTCCACATTGTTTGATACTTCACACTAGGCTTAGATACTTGCCCACTGCGACTGAGCTTTAGCAGCTGGAACTGTCTCTGCAAAATGGTTGACCTGTGGAATGTTCAAATGATTTCTTGGAATGGAATCATTATTTTGAACATGTTCTGGTATGGGATCGGTGTCTGATTCAAATGTTGTGATGGTGATGATGATTCTGGTACGGGAATATGATGTCTATGGTTCCTCCTACACTCAACATCTTCGGAGTCTACCAGGTAAGATCTCGGCTCGGCACAGATGCCTGTAACCTGTCCAATTCGAACAAAACCTTTTGTTGTCTGGATTTGTACCATCTCTCCTTCCCTCAACAAAGTAATCTGTTCGATCTGTTGTAACTAGATTTCTGTATATCATGCTTCTTCAACAATTGAGCCTTGATTGTTTTATTGTCCTTAGGTTTAGGTTTCAATAAACTAGAAGTAATTGGGTAGCGTAGTTCTAGTTTGACTGGAAAGTAATCTTTGAGCAGGTGAGCCAAGAATATCACTGGGTATGTTTCTGAGATTAAGCAAATTTAAGAACATATTGGTATTGTCACACTTTGACCTTTCAAGTAACTGCTTTGCACTTTGCACTGCAAGTCCAGCTAGACCATTGGACTGAGGATATTCAGGACTACTAGTGACATGTACAAAGTCCCATTCTTTTGCAAATTTCTGAAACAACTGGCTAGTAAATGAGTACCATTGTCAGAAAAAAAGTTTGTGTAGACTACCATGAACTGAGAAATGACGTTTCAATTTAGTAATAACAGCAGGGGATGTTAGGTTAGGTAGTAAATCAATCTCAAACCAATTTGAATAAGAGTTTACCAAAACCAAATAGTGTTGACTGTTCCACTCGAAGATATCAGTTGCTACAGTAGACCAAGGTAGTTCAGGAACTTAACTTAGCTGAAGTGTTTCTCTTTGCAAATGCGGTCGAGTACTATTGCATACTAAACAAGAAGAAAGAACTCTATCAATGTCTTTTGGAAAATTAATGCCAAAATACTAATTTTCTTGCTCTTCTCTTAGTGGGTGTGGATCCTGGGTGACCACGATGCAAAATCTTGATACATTCCTGTTGTAAGGAAGCAGGAGCAACAATTTTAAGACCTTTGAAAATAATGTAATCTTCCATCAACAATTCATCTCTGTAAATATGTTTGCACTTCAGGTGGTACACTAGGATTGATTTGAAGGCCACCCAACATTAATATAATGATTGAGCTTTTGCAAAACTGGATCAGTCTGTGTGTGATCTCTTAACTTATCAAGTCTAGTGGTGGAAAAAGTATGCACTAACATCACATCAAAGTCAAAAGTCTCTGCATCAAGCTGTTCTGTTGTATTTCTGGGCGATATGGATAAGGTATCAGCCAGACAGAACAATTTGCCTTTTGTGTAGACCATTTTGAAATTGTACTTTTGCAATTTGAGCAATGCATAGGCTTCTTCAGAATAGTAACTAGAGATTGCTGGTCAATTTCAATTTGAATAGCTTGACCATGAATATAATCATAAAACTTGGAATATGCAAATACTATTGCCAAAAGCTCTTTGTCAGTTTTAGCATACTGCATCTCATTCTGGGTTACTGTTCTAGAGGCATAGGCTATTGGTCTGCTCTCTTGAAGTATAACTGCACCAGGACCAAATTTTGAAGCATCACAAGAAAGAGTAACTGGTTTGTTCACATCATAGTATCTTAATGTAGGTGGGGTGGCAATTTTCTGCTTGAGGTCTTCAAATGCCTTCTGATGCTGTTTCAACTGTGACCATGCAACATTTTGCATGTTAGCTCTCTTAAAGGTGCTGTCAACTCACTGAAGTCTGGTATGAACTTGCCTAAATAGTTGACCATGCCTAGGAAATACTGTGTAGAGCTTGTACATTATCTGGTACTGACATCTCAAGAATAGCTGCTTGCTTGGTAGGGTCTTGTCTCAAGCCTGTACTCGTAAACAAATGATCTGCATATGTAATTCTGGAAGTCCGAATTTGCATTTCAGAGGATTGAGCCTCAAGTTTACTTCACATGCTCTGTATAGAACTTTCTTGAGGTTTCTGTCATGCTCTGATTCACCACTGCCTCCAACCAATAAATCAGCAATTTGCTCCATTGCATGCTGTAATACTTCACTTGCAGAATTTATTCCAAACGGCATTCTTAGGAATCTGTATCTGCCAGAGTACCAAAAGTACTTAGAAATGAGGATTTATAATCAAGCATCACTTGTCAAAATGAACTCTCTGCATCCAAAACAGAAAATACAGTAACATTCGGGATTAGAGCTGCAACTGTATACTGGATGATATGGTCTCTTTAATGCTTTATTCAGATCTCTTGGGTTAATACATATTCTGATTTCATCTGAGGCTTTTTTGTGAGCGGCTACCATGGACAACACCCATTCAGTTGGGTTCTGTAACTGAATAAATCACACCTTGCTGCACCATTTTATCCAACTGAGCTTTAACTTTATCCTGCATAGCTATCGGACCTCTTCTCTCTGGTCTGACTACTGGAGTGACCTCTAGGTCTAACTTCATGGAATACACAACTGGAAGTTTGCCTAACTTGTCCTCGAAAACATCAGCATACTCTGAGAAAATGGCTTCAGAAAAATTAGAACTCAGAAATGCACTTATGTGATGGGCTTCTTTAGCAAAAGAAAGCAGATTCATTCTTAAACTATCTTTGAGACCCAATAAAGATTGCACTGGTCTTTGGGCTACATAGAATAACAAGTTGTAACAGTTCTCAGCCAAATCACACTAAAGCATCACTGAACCTTCAGTATGAATTTCTTCACCTCCATAACTAACAAGTCTCATAATACTGGCCACACTGAGTTGTTCGTTAGTTCTCACTTTAGCAAATATGGCTGCTGATATAACATTACACTTTGAACCAGTGTCTACTTTGAGCTCTGTGGATTTTCCATTAATCTGTGCAGTACAAAACACTTAGCTTCTTATCAATAGATTCACTGAATCAACTCTTTCACCAAGCACTGATACACCATCTACATAGAAGGCTCTTGGGCTCTACTTGATCAACTCACTTTTTTGTGGGACCTTTCTTTACAACTGTGTGAGGCTTACTTGATTTACAAAATAGTTCCATTTTTTACACTTGTGACATTGCTGACCAAATGTTAAGCACTTCTCTCGTTTAGACTCATGATTTGCACCACAATTGTGACAGTCAACAATAAAGCTAGACTTGGGTTTTTCTGATTTATGCTTGAACTGCAATGAGCTTGATCACACTCCTTTCTTAGAACTTTCTGGAAAGCCACATGCCTTTCGTGGAAACCCTGTAGCTGCCATGTGCTTTGGCCTGCTTTTGTTTGTCATGTGTTGTATATTATCTACATTTGCTCTGGACCTAAATGAAATCATGCTCTTGTCACTCGCCAACATACTTGCGTGTCTCTGTCACCTCATGGATTTGACAAATCTCTATGGCTTTGCTCAACATTAAATCACTGTCCTGAAGTAAAATCATCTTTCTCACAGCAGCACTATTAATACCACACACAAGCCTGTCTTTTATCAGCTCATCTTTTAAGTCACCAAACGACACATTTTAGCTCTGTTTCTCAAGTCAGATATATAACCTGCAAATGTTTCTTCTGGTTTCTGATCTTTTGTGTAAAACAAATGCCTCTCTAATGTAATACTCATCTGGGTGTTACACATTTCTCTGAACTTGGCTTCAAATACTCAGGGTCTTCCCTTGATTTAGCCTGTACAACAAATATGATGGTTTTCACCTTCTCTTTCATATACTGCAGGTGCATACATAAATGAACGTCCAAGTTCTATGGCCTCTGACCCAGCTAGGTTTAGCAAAATGAATGCCTTGGTGCATGCATCTGTATCTGCATAAGCTGCTTGTATAAAAATATTGCACTCTTGTTCAAATATTCTCTAATTCTCTGCAATATTCCGATCAAATACAAGTGGTAGCGGTTTTCGAAATCTGTCTGCCATATTAACACATACCAGTGAAGGATTTTGCAAATAAGCACAAACATACATACATGCACATATGCCAAGAAACTTATGCCAGTATTTGTAACTTTGTCCAATGCCTTTGCACTTCTGAACTTATGCCTTCTGGGCTTTTTGAAATTATGCTAATGGACAAACTCGTAGTACCCTAGAATAACACGACTTTGCCAAATACACTTCTCAGGCATTTTATAGTTTTGCAATGTCAGTTTTTTGCAAGAATAACTTATCAGTGTAAGAAACATACTGATTAACTACACAATGCGAATAAATTGAACATCTCTTGCCCAAAACTCAGTGATACGTCAAAGTAATTGCACTTTTGAAATGTCCCTAACTTGGTGGTACCTTACTAGCCAACTCTTTACTGTTTTTTTTAATTTCTCCAAGTCTTTTGGGGTTCTAATACCATGATGAGAATGGACTCTTTACATTATCAGAAACACTATGTAATGGCAACACTTTACAAATGGACACAACCAGCACAAGAAACTTTTAAGAATGCCTATACATTGCTTTTCACAAAATAGTTGCACCTTACACACAACAAACCCTTTGCGATACATGCGCAGTAATAAGCACACTCTGTAAGCATTTTCACACACTTTGAGGTACTTCGAATAACTTTAATTATGCCCTTGATACAATACAAAGTCATAGTTATGCCAAAACACAGCACATTGACAAAATACATACACAGTTGCCTTGCTTTATTTTCACTTAATGTGGCCTTTTTTTGCCCTTATTATATTTGTTTTGCTCATTTAAGCCCTTTTCATGACCAACATACTTTTCTTGTCCTCACTTTACTCTAAACATGCCCAGTTTTTGCCTTAAACAAGCTCGTTTGCTTTAAACTTACTTGTTTTGCTTTACTGTTAACTGTTTCATCAAATACTTTTATTTTAAACATTTCTTTTAGTTAACAAACTTTTCGTGCTTTCCGCTTGCTTAACAATGTGGTTTGTGCCCTTGTAATGTCCATTTTTGATTTCATATCAAATAAACAGTTTGTGCTATTTCTTATTACCGTTGATTCTTTTCTGGCTATGCTTGTGCTCTTTTTTCTCAGTTTTACCTTCATTGTCATCTCTGCACCTCATGGCTCTGAATATTATTCTCTTCGATCCCACTTCTGACTCCATGTTGCTCTCCTATCTAGGACACAACAGAAGAGTCTTCATGGGTTCTGTTCAAGCAGCTTTATTTTATTCAAATACATTACTATAGAAGATTACTGAAGTTAACTTAAGTAACCCGTATACAAATTAACAACTGTGATCTTTCATGCTCTCTCCCTGGCTGCTCTTTCAAAATGGCATTAAGTATTGCACGTGTCTGGAATTTATACGTGCACATATAGCCATGACATGCTTCTTAAAGATACAGCACACTCATCACTTGTACTTTGATCTACACTTCTAATATCTCCTCAGGATCTGTTGTTACCTTCCTTGTTATAGGCTCCCTAAGCTTGGTGACAGCCCTTTCTTCTTTCTGTTGCCTAAGTCATACCAAAATATTTTGTGCTCTTGTGATATCATCAAAGAGTTGCTTAATAGCAATCTTTGTAAACTTGTGTATATTATCGAGGTAATCAGTTATTTCTGCTTAGCATTCTGCAGTTGAGCAACTTATTCTGTAAGATTCTCCCTATTCTGCAATACCTTAACATTTGTCAGTCCCTCTAAATAATTGAAACAACTGTAAACCAAGCTGGACCTCTAATTTGTCAGTCCCTCTAAATAATTATTACTTCTTAACCATAGCTCCCTTTCTTTTATTTTCACCCTATTTTAGACCCCACCTTAATTTTATCCCACTCCTAGCTATATTTTCAGAAGTAATTTCTATCCTCTCGAGTAGCTCCTGAATAATCTCCATTACACATTCCTTGGTGTGTATTAAGATCTTCAATTAAATGCACATATTCCTGTGAAATGTAAATTCTGTCTAGTCTAGTCCAATTTTAAATCTTGCCGAAAAATATCTAAATTCACTCCGAACTCCTATTACTGAATTGACATCTTCCATGCCAAATATTTTCATAAATTTCTTCAAAAATCTACCCTCATTTGTTATTCTTTCCTTTCTGCCCCCAACACATCTTCACTGCTGCAAATCAGATTTCAGCCCTCACCTATATGTAATATTCCTTGCTCAAAACTGATTATTTCTCACAGAATTTTCTTAAGTTCCATTATAACAATTTTAAGTGGAATATAAATACATGCCAGTGAAATCCTCCTCCCTTGCCAGTACCCCCCTCGGGACTACAAATCTGCCATTATTATCTTTTTTATCCGCTATCACTATTGGAGTGTCTCTTGCAATTGATAGAGGTACTCCTCTTTTCCGTTGTCCCAGATATTCAGCTGAATAACCATCCTGAAAACCTTTCTTTATCAATTTTACATATTCTGTTCTTTCTAAGTGTGTCGCCTATAACATAGCTATTTGCACTCTACATTTTTAATATAGTTGACTATTCTTTCTTTTTTGTATTTATCTGTGAGACCACTGACATTTAAAAACATTAGAGAAAGCATCATTGTATTAAAAAGTTATTATTCCCACCTTTTACCTATAACACCTTTTTTGTTAAATGTCTAGTTCCAGTTTTTTGTGTTACATGCATACACTATTTGGCAGGTTGAACTGTTATATGTTGTTTCCTGTCATATCCATTTAAGCCTATGACTCATCTTACAAAACTTCCTATTTTACTGAAACCCCCCCCCCAAAAAAACTCCAATATCCCCTAAAATTAATTTAATACCAACACACAAAATTATGTACATCTTCAGATATTGAAGTTTTACCCTCCTAATAGGAACAAATGTCCCAAACTGAGAGCCACACTTATAGACTTCAGTTAACCTAAAAGGATATGCATGCTAAGACTCATGGTGTAGCCTGTGCTTCTAAGTGCTAACTGGTTTTGTCTTTTTTTTATAGCGCTCCAGCTGGGAAAACCTCTGAATGCTTTCAGAGAACATTATCTCATAGCTAGTTTCTCTTTTCTTTTTTTTTCCCAGTCAGTCACTCCCCACCACACTGTAACCAGTTTCTCTTTTTCAGATTTTTCTCCATAGAGACATGAGAACTAGACAGTCAATTTTTCTTTATCAGTTTCCATGGAGACATGAGGGCCATATACAAAACTGCTACTAAACATACATTCAGTTGCTAGAAAAAAAAGCCTCATAATATTCAATATTCTTTTTCATTTATTTGCTCTTTATTAAAACTAAATAAGTCAATCTAAAGTTCCTTAATCCATGCATTACCCCCTGCAAGAATGAGAAAAAAAATTATTTTTTCTTTTGTCATTCTCTTTTAACCAGAATTTTTTTTACACTACAGTGCCTACATTTCTTAAAAATGAACAAGAAAAGACAAAGAAAGGAGAAAGGGAAAAAAAACAGTAGCACCTATTAACAATCCCAATTACATTTAAAAATAACTGAGAAAACCTGCAAAGAAAACCATTCACCTCAAAAATAGTACTACTAAAGAAAAAATGCTTTCTTCACTTGCAGTTAACTTTCTCCCCTCTCTTCTACTCCTCAAAGAATTTTTCCAAACATTAATGACATGAAGTAGGGCATATACTTTAGAGTTCCCCACAAGTCCAACAGATTCTGAAAAAGTCCAATATTTCCAGATTTCCTTGTTCTGTCATATTTCACAAATATAATTATTTCATTGCAATACCACATTTGGTTACTGTTATTACTGTTCATCTCCATCTCCCAAATCCTGTCTCAGTTTAATTTCCAAAGTACTCTTGATTCTTCTGATCAACGCTCATGCTCAATTCCTTCTCTCCAACATTTTCCATTGAAAAAGTGGAAACGGTTTCTCGGGTGCAGTCTCTCTATGGTCTTTATCACAAGAACAAGAAACAGAACCTCCTTCTGTTTCACAGCCCACTTTTTGCTGGACAAATTTTATATTTCCTCCTTAGCACATACTTCATCAAAAAATGATTTTGTCCCTCCAGGGAAAAATACCTTGAAGACAGCTGGGTACAGCAGTTTGAATCTCACACCTACGTCTCAACATTCCCTGAATAGTGAAATTAATTTACTTCTCTTCTGCTTGTTGTACAATGAGTAATCATAGTCCACAAACACTCTGCTGTCTCCCACTTTTAGTATTTTGTCCTTCAATCACATTTTTGTCAGAATCAGCTCTTTCTGCCGGTAGGATTGCATCTTTAACATTAAATGTCTAGGCTACTTTCTCATAGCCAGCTTTGGAGCATGCACACAATGTCCCCTTTCAAATAACAACTCCTGCTGTGGAATATCAGCTCAATTGCTTATTTGTGCTTGCAAAAATTAATGCAGTCTGTTCCTTCCAGCTTCTCTGGTATAGCTGAAATCTCAGGTTTTCCCTATGTGCTCTGTTCTCAAATTCTATTATTTTTTTTAAAACAACTCTTCCTGAGAAGTCCCATATTTAACCAGCATTTTCTTAATTTCAAGCTCTGATTTTTGCAGCTTTACCACCTCATCTGAATATCTGTTTAAAGCTTCTTCCATTTTTTCCAACCTTTTGTCATTTGTATTGATATACTCCATCAGGGTTGCCTTTATTTTAACCAGGTCTGTGTGCAGTTGCCTTATATCTTCCTGTAGGTTACTGGAAGTCATGTCTGGAGGTTGCATTGATTTTTGCTTAACAGCTGCAGAATTTTCCCCAGTCAGTGTTTCTTCCTCATTTTTTGTGGCTGATTTTTCCTGGTGCTCTGTATTTCTTTTTTCCTGGCATCCAGGCAGTACACTTGCTATCTAGTTACTGTAATTTACCCATAAACACAAAAGTCTACTGGCCTTCTCTGCTGAGTTTCTGTTTTCACACCGGGAGAACTAAAGTAAAGCTGTTTCTCAATGTGCAGCCATCTTGGAAGCCCCCCCAATGCCAACTCTTCTTTGAGACAAGGGAGCAGCTGTAACTCAGTCTCTAGGAAATGATGGTGCTGACTACATACATTTTTGAAGTACCACTGTATTTTCTTCATGTGCAACATGGCCTGGGGAACCATGAGGATGCAAGAGGCCATGCATCCCAGTGCCCAGAGAAACTCTCTGGATGAGATGGACCATTTCTGCTGGATTATCTGAAAGTAGTTGATCAGAAAACAGGCCTTGTCTGGGGAAAGGAAAGCTTTTTGAAATGAGGAGCCCAGGAGTGCCCCCATGAAGACTATTGTGTTGGCTGTAATAATGTTGAATGTTTTCATATTTATTGTAAAACCCAGACAGATCAGTAGATCTTGGGTAAACTCCAGATCCCTGTGAAGCTTTGGCAGACTTGTGGCCTGTAGCAGGCAGTTGTCCAGTTATGGGTATACTTAGACCCCTCTGGTCCTGTAGAAGGCAATTGCAGGGGCTAAGTACTTTGTGAAAACCCTTGAAGCAGTAGACAGCCATACGGCTGTGCTGAAAACGGATGGTGACTGGAACCTGCTCTGAAGCGACGATTCGATTGGGATGTGCAGGTAGGCATCCTTTAGATCCAGGGAAACCATGAAGGCCTGAGAAGCTATTATGGGTCCAAGAAAACAAATAGAATAAGAAAAACTCACTTTATTAAAACAAAGCTTTCAGGAATGTCCCTTCCTCAGTGTTAATCAAATCTATTATGGGCTATTATGGGTAACAGTTTTTGAAGAGTCAACATATTGAATTTTAGTACCTGGAGAAATTGACTGAGGTTGGACAGGTCCAGGACAGGCCATCAACAGCCTTCTTTTCTGAGAACCAGGAATAACATGGACTAGAACCCTTTGCCTTTTGGAAGATCTGGAACTGGTTCCACTGAACCCTATGCACACAAGTTTTGGATTTGAAGAAGGGCCTCTGATTTTTGATTCTGAGGAATATCTGAACAGCCTGAGTATTTTAAAGCCTCTTTGAAAGTGAGTTTGTAGTCATTTGAAACAATGCCTAGAACCCACTTGTCTGAAGTGATGTAAATCCAGATTTGTTTGAACAGAGACATTCTTCCGCCTAGTCTTGTGAGGAGGGGGGGGGGAGTGGAAGGGGACCAAGGTCAATGAATCATTGCTACCTGGGGCCTAGAACTCCCTTGCCTGGAAGTTTCTGAGGACCATTGTCTGGACCTCTGCTGCTGCTGCCACTGCCTATGAGTCCTTTCCCATTGGATTTTCCTCTGTAAGTGTCTAAGTGAGGGAAAGGACCAGTGTTTCGTAGAAAATTTCCTGCTAAACCTAGGGGGCTGAACTTGACAGAAGTCTTTCACAGTCTGCATAGACTTAGCTTTGTCTTCCATTTTTATAAGCCTCAGCTTTGGGTCCAAAAAGGAATCTAGCTAAAATCTCGGCCCAAAGTCTGATCATCTTAGAGATAAAGTGTGCGCAAAAGCAGCAACTTGGGACGTCATGATCTGTGCCTAAGCAGGTGACACAAAGTGAGTGGAAGTCTCTGTGTGGGACTTGCTTACCACAGTGGAGACAATTACCTTATATGATATGAGTTTAAAGAAAAAGCAAGGAGTTCCCCAAAGGGATACTTGTCTTTCAGATGACTTCTCTCTGGTATGGATCAACCAATGCACTAAAACACTACTTCAGGTTACGAAGGCAAGTAAAGACTGATTTCATGACATAGGCTAGCTCCCTATACACTCACGCATACTGACATTGGTTAGGGCGTCCGGCAGCTTAGGGAGAAGGAAGATTTTTCTCTGGTAGTCAGGCCAGCCAAGGGCTTTCAAAACAGAAAATCAGTGAGGACTGCAATAGAGATACATAAAGAACATAAGATGTGTCTGGTCTGGTGGGTGAAGGGGGATTTCTCTGAAGGGAGAAGGATTTTCTGTCCACAGCTATAAGTATCCTTACAGAATTATTCTCAGCACCCACTTGTCCTAGACTATCTGAAGCCAGGCTGCTGGGCTGAGCTGAAGCCTGTGGGAAGGGAAAAAGGGAATGGACAGGATGCCCTGAATCTTGGAATATTCATTCTTTAGCAGGGGAATAATCTTTTTTTTAGGAAAGGAACTCCTTTTATTTGGTTTGGAAGCATTATCCTCCTGCCATTTCCTCTTGGTACCCTGACTCCTGTTAGACTGGGATTTTTGTTTGTTCTGCCTTTTGAAGTTGTATGCCTTGTTAGGGGGAGTACCTGGGAATATGAAACATTCTCGATACCCCATGCATCAACTTACATCTATCACCCCATTACTTGAGAATCTGGGTAGCAGCAGGACCTAAAACAAATTCAGAATTTAAGGAGCTTTGAAAATCTCAGTTTTTAAAACTTCAGAAATATTTTGCTTATGTAACCAAGCATACCTTCTCAATACAACAGAGGTGGCTACATTTCTAGAAATAGGGTACACACCTTCCTAGGCACTGCTCAAAGCATGTTTCAAAATTTGAATCACATTAGTAACAATATAATTCATGTAACATCACTGTTCAGGAAGCAAACACACAGCAAGGTCATCTAAACTGAAAGAACATTGCAAAATACATTCCCACATAAAGAAACCCTGATAATTATTAAGTGGCAAAGGTTTAGAAGAAGCCAATGTTCTCTTGTTAGAGTTGGCAACTGCAGAAACCACAGCTGGGTCAGCTAATAAAGGAATATGGAGAGCTGCAAGATTAGATTTAGAAGTGGTTCATTAGCCAAAGGGGTTTTACATGCAGTTTTATAAACATCTTCTAAGGCCAGTAACAGGAGAAGCAGCCAAAGCACTTGGAATTTAATCTTCAAAAAGATCATAAACTCTGTCAATCTCTGGAATAGTTCCAGATTGCTTCCAGTCAAATATATATCTAAACCTAGCTAGTATCTGTGAGAAGGTGAACACTTGCTTTGGTCTTCGAACATGTTAACATTCCAAAGAATGAGATTGGATGGGAGAGTGTTCACTACTGTCTGCATTAGTCCCCATCAAACTCTGTGGTGCTAGACTGATCTCTAGAGAAGCTAGCCCAAAAGTAATTTTGGAAAAGAGTATATTCTCCATGATTAGCTCACCGTAAAGAAATCCTGTCCAAAGAAAGCACATCAGCCATATGTATGGCAATAAATTCATTGTCTGTTATGTGGTTCATAGGTGTGTAGTAGGCTAATGGCCATGGAGCCTTTACAAGCCTAACCCATAGGATTACCCTAACATTGTGCCACGTGACTTTAGTTCCCCAGTGCCTCTGTCGAGTAGAGGCACTGGAGTGATCCCGGGTGAATTTTCCATTTCCCATCCACTCGTCAAGATTTCTCTTGAAGAGGGCCAGTGAGGTGCTCTGCTTGACATGTATGGGAAGTCTATTCCATAGCATGGGCAGTATCTGGGTTATGAACCTGTCCGTCCAGCATGTTCTGTTGATTGTGGTAATGAGGTTGAGGTCTCTGGAGCGTGTGGTGCAGAGGGATTAAGATTTCTTTAGCTGTAGAATTTCTAACAGAGGTGGGTCATATATGGCTTTGTAAGTCAAGCAGAGATTGCCTCTAAGTAGGCGATATGAGACAGAGAATAGTACTTTTGCGGCCTCTCCAGTTGTTGCAGGTGTCTAGTGAGGTACATGCCAAATGGGGCATTCTACTCGATGACTAGCCTAATGAGGGAAGAGTTGAGGGAGACAATGACCTCTTTCTTCCTAGATGGAAAACCCTTAGTAAGGAGATGTGCCACATAGAAGAACTTTCTGACCGCAGTAGCAATGTTGTAGTCAAAAGAGAGGTTGCTGTCAACCTGTGTTCCCAGATCTCTTATAACTCATTCTGTGTTCAGTGGACTACCATCGATGTGGTAATTCAAGGGAACTGGGTTTTTCCCAAGCGGGATGATGACACATTTTTTGGCACTGAGCTTAAGGCCATGGTTCTGACACCAGTCGACTGTCTCAGTGAGGCCTTTCTGTAGGATGTCAACATCACTTGGGGAGTTAATAATAGCACCCAACTTCTAATCATCTGTGAACTCTGTCAGCCAGAGTCCCTTTGGGTTGGCCTGGACTTCAGAGAAGTAGATACCAAACAGGAGAGGACCCAGGACCAAACTCTGTGGGAATCCACTCCTGACTGGTCTGCAGTCTGACTTAGAGTCAGCTACATTCACACTGTGGGTTCCATCTGTGAGCCAGTTTGCAAACCACCTAGTGATATAGGGGTTGATGTATAGCTTAGTGAGTTTTTCTATGATTCCTGAGTGGGGACTGGTATCAAAGGCCTTGGCCAGATCAAGGTAGTCTGTATGAACTACCTTGCCTTCATCCACAGCTTTGGTGATGGACTCAAAGAAGTTGACCAACTTGAGCAGGCATGTTCTAAACTTCACAAAATCAAATTGTGTAGGATCCAGAGTTTGGTGATTCCCTATATCCTTGTTTATTAGGTCCATGATAATGCATTCCATAGCTTTGCATATCAGACTCGTCAGGCTAATGGGGCGATAGTTCCCAGGGTTTGTAGTCGTTCCTCCTTTGTGGAGAGGGATGACTGTAGCAGTGCACCATTTGGTAGGGACAAAGCCTGAGGTGAGGCTGTGACTGAACAAGGCACACAGGTGAGGTGCCAGTTCACTCTGTAGTTCATGTAGAACACAGCCAGGGATATTGTCAGGTCCCATAGAAGCTGTATTCTTGGCTTTGGACAGTTCTGTTTTAACCTGTACAGCAGAAATACAAGGTACTTGGCAATCTTCTGGTACTGTGATTGGTCATTTGGGGGGGTGAGAGGGGCAAAGTTGGCATGGAATCTCTTGGCCAGTATATTGGCAATATCTGCTGGCTCAGTATTGGAGGTACCATTGTGCAGTAGCTCAGAGCAAATCTGGGTATTGTTGTGGATATTCTTTACGTAACTATAGAAGGCCTTGTGGTTGTCTTTACTATCTGCTGCAATTCTGCTTTCATAGCTAGCTTTAGAGGATTGTGATGAGGGATCTCAACTTTTTGTTGAGGCTGATAAGGGAGTTTTTCCAGTCTTGGGACTTTACCTTATTCTGCATCAGTTTCCTCCTCCTGTTGTAGAGTTTGTTTATGGCAGGGGACCACCAGATTGGCTTCCTTTTTTAAGAGGAAAGTGTCTTGGTTCTATTAGGTATGGCGAGATCCATGCATTTGAGTACATGTTTGTACAGTGCATTGGTGTATGATTCGGTGGTCATGCAACTATTCCCCATTTGCATGGGTGCCGTGAAGTTAGCCACCTCTGTTTTTAGGAGCCCAAAGTTAGCTATGGAGAAGTTTTTCATGGTGGTTATCTTTGCGGGGGGGGGGGGTGGATTGCCAAGGTGATTAGTTTGTGGTTGGATCTAACTAGGGAGGAGTTGACTACTGGTGTACAGCACCGGTCACCCATGTTAGTAATGACCAGGTCAAGGATGTTGCTACCTCTAGTGGGGGTAAGAACAAACTGGTCCAGGGCAATGGAATTAATGAATTCCAGGAAACGTTGGCCTAGTGTATTGGTACATGAGTAGTTTTCCCAGTTAATGGAGGGGTAGTTGAAGTCGGCCAGTATGAGTGTTAGGCTGGACCCTAATATTCTCCAGGATGCTTAGAAACATGGAGTGTGAGTCTTGGGATATGATTGGGGACCTATAGCAGGCTACGACCTGAATCGCTGTCTTACCCAATGTTAGCTGCATCTGAAGTATCTCAGATGCGTTATGTTGGGCTACCAGTCTAGAGGTGTGTGCATCCTTTATGAATATGGAAACACCACCGCCTTTGAAGCTTCGGTCCAAGTTCTGGGATGAAAGGTGTGGAATGAATTATAGCCTGGTAGTGAGGGGTGCTTTCTGCTGCCTTGAACCAGGTATCTGTTACAGCACAAAATGTCTATTTCTCCATTTTAAGGAGTGCTTCGAGCAAATGCCTTTTGGGATTTAGACTTCTAGCATTGAGCAACATGACCCTCACATTGCACTTGTTTGTAGCTGCTATGGTGGTAGTTTGGTCTTTGGAACACTGCCTAAAAAAGGCACTATAGGGGTGGCTAGAGCATTGGCCAGTATCTGGAAGCCCAGGGGTGACAGATGCAGGTCATCGCTGGCAAAGCATCGAGGTCTGTCAATCATGTCATCCCAGGCAGACAGATACTGGATCCCCTTAGAATGACACCAGAAACTTAGCCAACTACCTACAAGGGCTTGCTTACCCTGACCTGTCCTGCACCTAAAGGGTTTGATTCTCCCGTACCTGTCCAGGTACTGGAATAGCCCTGGAGGATGTGTCTAACCCCATATCACAGAGGGCTGCAGTCTTACACCAAAGGGTGAAGGGGAAAAAAGTAACTTGTTTGCAAGCTAACTTAAGGCAACAAACAAACTGAAAAACCATGGGCTTAGGCATGCCCCCAAAGATTTTTCTTTTTAGGTGCTACTGGATTTGGTTGGAGGGGGAGTGCTGCACCAGGATCAGTCAAGTCAGGAAAAAAAAACACCAGCCAGATTAATACAGTGGCACTATAAAGAGCTGAAAAAATCCAAGCCAAGGAAACTGCACAAAAATACCAAGAAAATCCAACGAAATAGCAGTATACACGGAGATAGTAGCCACTGAGTATTCCAAAAACGTTTATTGTAGCCACAAACAAACGGAAAAAATTATACAGTAGACCATGAACGCCTTATAAAGCTCATTAACATGCGTTTTCGTCTATTCATTGACTTCATCAAATAGTTAATGAATCAGTCTATATATGGTATATATATATATATATATATATATATATATATATATATACAATCCTTAATTGTAGAACCAATAAAATTCATTATCTCATTAAAATCCCGCTAATTTTTGTTAAGATGCCACTGTATACATCAAAAACCATTTGTGCAAAACTTAAATCTTGTATTTTTTACATTTTATTAGTTAAAAACTTTATATAAATTAAAAAAAGGTTATTATAAAAGTTACTGTTAAAAACTTTTGTTAAAAACTTACTATTGGCGTGTATCCGGCGTCGTGACCTTGGATGAGACAATAGTGGAACTTTTAATCCAGCCTCCACTCCCAACATTTTTAAAGGGGTGGAAAAAGGATTCAATGGAAGTAAAGGCAGAAATGCAGATTCTTGTCACAATACGAACAAAGAGGGAGCGAAGGTTGCAGGTACTGTTAACATTAACGTTTATAAAGAGACTAAAGACTGGTTACAGACCAAACCTAATTTTAAAATTAATGGTAACAAGAAACAACATATTGAGGATGGGTCCTACAGGAACAAACTGGACCAGCTTTCCAAACTAATGTTCAAATACAGGACTTTAGGCATTGAAAATGAATATTTAAAGTAATGCGTTTCCAGAGAGATTGTTCCAAAAGGACTAAGAGTATATAAATTTCCCAACAATGTTAATCCAGACTCTGATCTTTATAAAGAACTTATAGAAGTATTTAATAAACGTGGTTTGGACATTTTGAAATTAATTATCAGAGACAATATTAGAATTCAAGAGTCTATTCAGAAAGATATAGATATTTTAGATCAGTATATTTAAAATGATTTGATATTTGGTATACAGGAAGAAAAAAGCAAATATTATGACCTTAGAAAAGACATAGACCACCAATGTGAGAATTTAATAAATAGGAAAATGAAGAAACTGGAAAGAGATATTAAAGAGTATGAGGGCCACACTAGCTACCCTAAGCCACCCAACAAACAATTTAGTTACAACTATGATATAGGGTATAATAAAGAGGACCACCATATAGAAAATAACGAAGGTGGAAATATCCCCTTTGGGGAAGGAGAATTAGATTATGATCAAGCCTACCCACCATTACGTAGATCGGAGAGGTTGATAAACAGACAGGGTCCACAACAATCAAATTTTCAGATGAGAGGAGGGAGAAGGGGGCAGAGGAGATTTTAAGTAATACCTACCCAACCCATCCCAACACACATCTTTGTCATGGAATATTTATTGAAGGAACTAAAAACATTTTTAATAACTTCACTATATACAATTTTAATAGTATTAATATAGAAAAAGAACATTTTGGGCTTTTTTCTAAAGGTTTGAAGTTTATACCATATAAGAAAGGGGAAATTACTAGAAGTGTGTTAGACATTAAATTATTTTTAAGAAAAGTGAATTTGAGTATGATGTTTCCTGAAAAGAAAAACTATAACGGAGAACTAAGAAGGAAGAGTACCTATAATCCACCTCTACACCCTCAGTTGAGAAATCTGGAAATGGTGATCGAAAGCGAGATAAGGAAGTGGGAAAAGGGTCCCAAATGTAAATGGAATTTAAGTAAAAAAGAAAATGAATTGATGAACGAAATAAAAAGGAACGAAGATGTTAGAATTATGAAACCAGATAAGGGGGGAGGAATAGTGTTTATGGATAATATAATATATGAGAGTAAAATGAATGCTATACTATGGGATGAAACTAAATATGCAGTAGTCTCCATAAATGAAATGAATATAGCTTATAATAAAATTGATATTAACTTAAATGATATGTTACAAGAGGAACTCATTGATTATAACACCTATAAATTTTTAAAGGTAGATAAACCAAGAACCCCCACTATATTTGGCATACCTAAGACCCACAAAAATGAAGATGACCCACCTCTCAGACCTATAGTATCAGCAGAGGGATCTAAAACTTACACCTTAGCTAAATATGTTGACATAAAATTAAAAAGCCTGTGGACAAGACAGACAAATATATTAAGAGATTCCTGGGATATTTTAAAGGAAATACCAGACTACATATGTCATGATAATCTTCTGTTTATTACTATAGATATTGTAGATTTATTTTCTTGTATTCCTTATGTTGAAGGTATGGCAATGTTGGAAGAAACAGTATATGAAAATAAGGAAATGACACACAATGATAAATTGGTTAACATTTGGTTGATGAGTTTAATATTGAAAAACAATTTTATTCATTTTAAATGTGAATTTTTTCAACAAATACAAGGGGTAGCAATGGGGGCAGCATGCGCCCCAACCTACGCCAACTTAATACTAGCAAATTGGGAGGAAAAATATATATTGGATTCTGAATTTAAGAATTGCTGGATTATATACAGAAGATTTTTAGATGGTATAGTAATGTTTTGGACAGCAGGAAGAGATACATTTAATGAATTCATGACATATATTAGTAACACCACAAATTTTTTAAACTTTACCTACAAAATTTCAGAAAATGAACGACAATATCTGGATCTACAAGTGTATAAAGTAGGGCAAAAATTGCAAACTAAAATATATAGAAAAAAGACATTTTGTAACTCCTTTCTACATTTTGAAAGTGCATACCCCCTTCACTGCAAAAGAAATATTGTTAAGGGACAGTTTGTCAGGGGTAGTCGCATGACTAGTTTAGATAATGATTTTAAGGATGAATGTGAATTATTGGAGAAAATGCTTATAGAGAGGGGTTACCCTGTGGATTTCATCGAACAAATCAGGAAGGATGTGGAAGTTGGAAGAAAAACTAAATTTGCACCTATTCACAAAAACAAAAAAACTAGTGACAATAACAAGAAGGAAAGTATTAACAATAATGAGTATAAAGGAGAAGAATTCCAACAGGCTTTAATATTGGATGTTAATATGGTGTAAACAATTATATTAAAAATATATTTTTGACGGAATGGGAGAAATTTGTAGCTTTTTCAGATATAGACAACCTAACTAAAATATCTAGAAAAATAATTTATAAGAATTCACCAAATATAAGAAACATCATAGAAAATAAAAAGAAATTCAACATCAACAGAAGTAGAATTGGTACATACAAATGTGGGCATTGTAGTCAGTGTACACACATAATGAACAACAAAAATTTTTATTTGGAATGTAGAAAAAGATGGATTTACAGTTCGGAGTATTATAACTGTGAATCCAAGGGAATAATTTACATGGCAATCTGTGAAAACTGTGGGTCCTTCTATATAGGAAAAACTGAGAGAATGTTGAAGAGAAGGATTTATGAGCACATGTATGAAATAACAACGGAGAAAGAATGCAATGCTTTATACAAACATAGTAAAGTATGCCCAGGATACAAATACAAGTTTAGGGTATTAGAACAAATTCTACAGGATATTAGAGGTGTCCCTTGGGAAGAAAGAATAGAATTTAGAGAACTATGATGGCAAGTAACATTACAAGCAGGAAAAACGCCTGGTTTAAATGAATTTATTTCCATTTTACCATTCTTAAAACTAAGGTCAGCAAAACTTTGAGTGAGGTAGAGAAACTATATTAAATTCTGCCACTAGATGGCGCTTGGAATTTAATAATGAAAGGATTTATTTATTTATTTAGAAAAAGGAACATTATTAAATAGTAAGTTTTTAACAAAAGTTTTTAACAGTAACTTTTATAATAACGTTTCTTTTTAATTTATATAAAGTTTTTAACTAATAAAATGTAAAAAAATACAAGATTTAAGTTTGCACAAATGTTTTTTGATGTATACAATGGCATCTTAACAAAAATTAGCGGGAATTTAATGAGATAATGAATTCTATTGGTTCTACAATTAAGGATTGTGTATATATATATATATATATATATATATATATATATATATATAGATAGATATATATAGATATATATATACACCAGTGAAACAGACTTATTCATTAACTATCTGATGAAGTCAATGAATAGACGAAAACGCATGTTAATGTAATACTCATCTGGGTGTTACACATTTCTCTGAACTTGGCTTCAAATACTCAGGGTCTTCCCTTGATTTAGCCTGTACAACAAATATGATGGTTTTCACCTTCTCTTTCATATACTGCAGGTGCATACATAAATGAACGTCCAAGTTCTATGGCCTCTGACCCAGCTAGGTTTAGCAAAATGAATGCCTTGGTGCATGCATCTGTATCTGCATAAGCTGCTTGTATAAAAATATTGTACTCTTGTTCAAATATTCTCTAATTCTCTGCAATATTCCGATCAAATACAAGTGGTAGCGGTTTTCGAAATCTGTCTGCCATATTAACACATACCAGTGAAGGATTTTGCAAATAAGCACAAACATACATACATGCACATATGCCAAGAAACTTATGCCAGTATTTGTAACTTTGTCCAATGCCTTTGCACTTCTGAACTTATGCCTTCTGGGCTTTTTGAAATTATGCTAATGGACAAACTCGTAGTACCCTAGAATAACACGACTTTGCCAAATACACTTCTCAGGCATTTTATACTTTTGCAATGTCAGTTTTTTGCAAGAATAACTTATCAGTGTAAGAAACATACTGATTAACTACACAATGCGAATAAATTGAACATCTCTTGCCCAAAACTCAGTGATACGTCAAAGTAATTGCACTTTTGAAATGTCCCTAACTTGGTGGTACCTTACTAGCCAACTCTTTACTGTTTTTTTTAATTTCTCCAAGTCTTTTGGGGTTCTAATACCATGATGAGAATGGACTCTTTACATTATCAGAAACACTATGTAATGGCAACACTTTACAAATGGACACAACCAGCACAAGAAACTTTTAAAAATGGCTATACATTGCTTTTCACAAAATAGTTGCACCTTACACACAACAAACCCTTTGCGATACATGCGCAGTAATAAGCACACTCTGTAAGCATTTTCACACACTTTGAGGTACTTCGAATAACTTTAATTATGCCCTTGATACAATACAAAGTCATAGTTATGCCAAAACACAGCACATTGACAAAATACATACACAGTTGCCTTGCTTTATTTTCACTTAATGTGGCCTTTTTTTGCCCTTATTATATTTGTTTTGCTCATTTAAGCCCTTTTCATGACCAACATACTTTTCTTGTCCTCACTTTACTCTAAACATGCCCAGTTTTTGCCTTAAACAAGCTCGTTTGCTTTAAACTTACTTGTTTTGCTTTACTGTTAACTGTTTCATCAAATACTTTTATTTTAAACATTTCTTTTAGTTAACAAACTTTTCGTGCTTTCCGCTTGCTTAACAATGTGGTTTGTGCCCTTGTAATGTCCATTTTTGATTTCATATCAAATAAACAGTTTGTGCTATTTCTTATTACCGTTGATTCTTTTCTGGCTATGCTTGTGCTCTTTTTTCTCAGTTTTACCTTCATTGTCATCTCTGCACCTCATGGCTCTGAATATTATTCTCTTCGATCCCACTTCTGACTCCATGTTGCTCTCCTATCTAGGACACAACAGAAGAGTCTTCATGGGTTCTGTTCAAGCAGCTTTATTTTATTCAAATACATTACTATAGAAGATTACTGAAGTTAACTTAAGTAACCCGTATACAAATTAACAACTGTGATCTTTCATGCTCTCTCCCTGGCTGCTCTTTCAAAATGGCATTAAGTATTGCACGTGTCTGGAATTTATACGTGCACATATAGCCTTGACATGCTTCTTAAAGATACAGCACACTCATCACTTGTACTTTGATCTACACTTCTAATATCTCCTCAGGATCTGTTGTTACCTTCCTTGTTATAGGCTCCCTAAGCTTGGTGACAGCCCTTTCTTCTTTCTGTTGCCTAAGTCATACCAAAATATTTTCTGCTCTTGTGATATCATCAAAGAGTTGCTTAATAGCAATCTTTGTAAACTTGTGTATATTATCGAGGTAATCAGTTATTTCTGCTTAGCATTCTGCAGTTGAGCAACTTATTCTGTAAGATTCTCCCTATTCTGCAATACCTTAACATTTGTCAGTCCCTCTAAATAATTGAAACAACTGTAAACCAAGCTGGACCTCTAATTTGTCAGTCCCTCTAAATAATTATTACTTCTTAACCATAGCTCCCTTTCTTTTATTTTCACCCTATTTTAGACCCCACCTTAATTTTATCCCACTCCCTAGCTATATTTTCAGAAGTAATTTCTATCCTCTCGAGTAGCTCCTGAATAATCTCCATTACACATTCCTTGGTGTGTATTAAGATCTTCAATTAAATGCACATATTCCTGTGAAATGTAAATTCTGTCTAGTCTAGTCCAATTTTAAATCTTGCCGAAAAATATCTAAATTCACTCCGAACTCCTATTACTGAATTGACATCTTCCATGCCAAATATTTTCATAAATTTCTTCAAAAATCTACCCTCATTTGTTATTCTTTCCTTTCTGCCCCCAACACATCTTCACTGCTGCAAATCAGATTTCAGCCCTCACCTATATGTAATATTCCTTGCTCAAAACTGATTATTTCTCACAGAATTTTCTTAAGTTCCATTATAACAATTTTAAGTGGAATATAAATACATGCCAGTGTAATCCTCCTCCCTTGCCAGTACCCCCCTCGGGACTACAAATCTGCCATTATTATCTTTTTTATCCGCTATCACTATTGGAGTGTCTCTTGCAATTGATAGAGGTACTCCTCTTTTCCTTTGTCCCAGATATTCAGCTGAATAACCATCCTGAAAACCTTTCTTTATCAATTTTACATATTCTGTTCTTTCTAAGTGTGTCGCCTATAACATAGCTATTTGCACTCTACATTTTTAATATAGTTGACTATTCTTTCTTTTTTGTATTTATCTGTGAGACCACTGACATTTAAAAACATTAGAGAAAGCATCATTGTATTAAAAAGTTATTATTCCCACCTTTTACCTATAACACCTTTTTTGTTAAATGTCTAGTTCCAGTTTTTTGTGTTACATGCATACACTATTTGGCAGGTTGAACTGTTATATGTTGTTTCCTGTCATATCCATTTAAGCCTATGACTCATCTTACAAAACTTCCTATTTTACTGAAACCCCCCCCCCAAAAAAACTCCAATATCCCCTAAAATTAATTTAATACCAACACACAAAATTATGTACATCTTCAGATATTGAAGTTTTACCCTCCTAATAGGAACAAATGTCCCAAACTGAGAGCCACACTTATAGACTTCAGTTAACCTAAAAGGATATGCATGCTAAGACTCATGGTGTAGCCTGTGCTTCTAAGTGCTAACTGGTTTTGTCTTTTTTTTATAGCGCTCCAGCTGGGAAAACCTCTGAATGCTTTCAGAGAACATTATCTCATAGCTAGTTTCTCTTTTCTTTTTTTTTTCCCAGTCAGTCACTCCCCACCACACTGTAACCAGTTTCTCTTTTTCAGATTTTTCTCCATAGAGACATGAGAACTAGACAGTCAATTTTTCTTTATCAGTTTCCATGGAGACATGAGGGCCATATACAAAACTGCTACTAAACATACATTCAGTTGCTAGAAAAAAAAGCCTCATAATATTCAATATTCTTTTTCATTTATTTGCTCTTTATTAAAACTAAATAAGTCAATCTAAAGTTCCTTAATCCATGCATTACCCCCTGCAAGAATGAGAAAAAAAAATATTTTTTCTTTTGTCATTCTCTTTTAACCAGAATTTTTTTTACACTACAGTGCCTACATTTCTTAAAAATGAACAAGAAAAGACAAAGAAAGGAGAAAGGGAAAAAAAACAGTAGCACCTATTAACAATCCCAATTACATTTAAAAATAACTGAGAAAACCTGCAAAGAAAACCATTCACCTCAAAAATAGTACTACTAAAGAAAAAATGCTTTCTTCACTTGCAGTTAACTTTCTCCCCTCTCTTCTACTCCTCAAAGAATTTTTCCAAACAGAGTTCCCCACAAGTCCAACAGATTCTGAAAAAGTCCAATATTTCCAGATTTCCTTGTTCTGTCATATTTCACAAATATAATTATTTCATTGCAATACCACATTTGGTTACTGTTATTACTGTTCATCTCCATCTCCCAAATCCTGTCTCAGTTTAATTTCCAAAGTACTCTTGATTCTTCTGATCAACGCTCATGCTCAATTCCTTCTCTCCAACATTTTCCATTGAAAAAGTGGAAACGGTTTCTCGGGTGCAGTCTCTCTATGGTCTTTATCACAAGAACAAGAAACAGAACCTCCTTCTGTTTCACAGCCCACTTTTTGCTGGACAAATTTTATATTTCCTCCTTAGCACATACTTCATCAAAAAATGATTTTGTCCCTCCAGGGAAAAATACCTTGAAGACAGCTGGGTACAGCAGTTTGAATCTCACACCTACGTCTCAACATTCCCTGAATAGTGAAATTAATTTACTTCTCTTCTGCTTGTTGTACAATGAGTAATCATTGTCCACAAACACTCTGCTGTCTCCCACTTTTAGTATTTTGTCCTTCAATCACATTTTTGTCAGAATCAGCTCTTTCTGCCGGTAGGATTGCATCTTTAACATTAAATGTCTAGGCTACTTTCTCATAGCCAGCTTTGGAGCATGCACACAATGTCCCCTTTCAAATAACAACTCCTGCTGTGGAATATCAGCTCAATTGCTTATTTGTGCTTGCAAAAATTAATGCAGTCTGTTCCTTCCAGCTTCTCTGGTATAGCTGAAATCTCAGGTTTTCCCTATGTGCTCTGTTCTCAAATTCTATTATTTTTTTTAAAACAACTCTTCCTGAGAAGTCCCATATTTAACCAGCATTTTCTTCATTTCAAGCTCTGATTTTTGCAGCTTTACCACCTCATCTGAATATCTGTTTAAAGCTTCTTCCATTTTTTCCAACCTTTTGTCATTTGTATTGATATACTCCATCAGGGTTGCCTTTATTTTAACCAGGTCTGTGTGCAGTTGCCTTATACCTTCCTGTAGGTTACTGGAAGTCATGTCTGGAGGTTGCATTGATTTTTGCTTAACAGCTGCAGAATTTTCCCCAGTCAGTGTTTCTTCCTCATTTTTTGTGGCTGATTTTTCCTGGTGCTCTGTATTTCTTTTTTCCTGGCATCCAGGCAGTACACTTGCTATCTAGTTACTGTAATTTACCCATAAACACAAAAGTCTACTGGCCTTCTCTGCTGAGTTTCTGTTTTCACACCGGGAGAACTAAAGTAAAGCTGTTTCTCAATGTGCAGCCATCTTGGAAGCCCCCCCAATGCCAACTCTTCTTTGAGACAAGGGAGCAGCTGTAACTCAGTCTCTAGGAAATGATGGTGCTGACTACATACATTTTGAAGTACCACTGTATTTTCTTCATGTGCAACATGGCCTGGGGAACCATGAGGATGCAAGAGGCCATGCATCCCAGTGCCCAGAGAAACTCTCTGGATGAGATGGACCATTTCTGCTGGATTATCTGAAAGTAGTTGATCAGAAAACAGGCCTTGTCTGGGGAAAGGAAAGCTTTTGAAATGAGGAGCCCAGGAGTGCCCCCATGAAGACTATTGTGTTGGCTGTAATAATGTTGAATGTTTTCATATTTATTGTAAAACCCAGACAGATCAGTAGATCTTGGGTAAACTCCAGATCCCTGTGAAGCTTTGGCAGACTTGTGGCCTGTAGCAGGCAGTTGTCCAGTTATGGGTATACTTAGACCCCTCTGGTCCTGTAGAAGGCAATTGCAGGGGCTAAGTACTTTGTGAAAACCCTTGAAGCAGTAGACAGCCATACGGCTGTGCTGAAAATGGATGGTGACTGGAACCTGCTCTGAAGCGACGATTCGATTGGGATGTGCAGGTAGGCATCCTTTAGATCCAGGGAAACCATGAAGGCCTGAGAAGCTATTATGGGTCCAAGAAAACAAATAGAATAAGAAAAACTCACTTTATTAAAACAAAGCTTTCAGGAATGTCCCTTCCTCAGTGTTAATCAAATCTATTATGGGCTATTATGGGTACAGTTTTTGAAGAGTCAACATATTGAATTTTAGTACCTGGAGAAATTGACTGAGGTTGGACAGGTCCAGGACAGGCCATCAACAGCCTTCTTTTCTGAGAACCAGGAATAACATGGACTAGAACCCTTTGCCTTTTGGAAGATCTGGAACTGGTTCCACTGAACCCTATGCACACAAGTTTTGGATTTGAAGAAGGGCCTCTGATTTTTGATTCTGAGGAATATCTGAACAGCCTGAGTATTTTAAAGCCTCTTTGAAAGTGAGTTTGTAGTCATTTGAAACAATGCCTAGAACCCACTTGTCTGAAGTGATGTAAATCCAGATTTGTTTGAACAGAGACATTCTTCCGCCTAGTCTTGTGAGGAGGGGGGGGGGGGAGTGGAAGGGGACCAAGGTCAATGAATCATTGCTACCTGGGGCCTAGAACTCCCTTGCCTGGAAGTTTCTGAGGACCATTGTCTGGACCTCTGCTGCTGCTGCCACTGCCTATGAGTCCTTTCCCATTGGATTTTCCTCTGTAAGTGTCTAAGTGAGGGAAAGGACCAGTGTTTCATAGAAAATTTCCTGCTAAACCTAGGGGGCTGAACTTGACAGAAGTCTTTCACAGTCTGCATAGACTTAGCTTTGTCTTCCATTTTTATAAGCCTCAGCTTTGGGTCCAAAAAGGAATCTAGCTAAAATCTCGGCCCAAAGTCTGATCATCTTAGAGATAAAGTGTGCGCAAAAGCAGCAACTTGGGACGTCATGATCTGTGCCTAAGCAGGTGACACAAAGTGAGTGGAAGTCTCTGTGTGGGACTTGCTTACCACAGTGGAGACAATTACCTTATATGATATGAGTTTAAAGAAAAAGCAAGGAGTTCCCCAAAGGGATACTTGTCTTTCAGATGACTTCTCTCTGGTATGGATCAACCAATGCACTAAAACACTACTTCAGGTTACGAAGGCAAGTAAAGACTGATTTCATGACATAGGCTAGCTCCTATACACTCACGCATACTGACATTGGTTAGGGCGTCCGGCAGCTTAGGGAGAAGGAAGATTTTTCTCTGGTAGTCAGGCCAGCCAAGGGCTTTCAAAACAGAAAATCAGTGAGGACTGCAATAGAGATACATAAAGAACATAAGATGTGTCTGGTCTGGTGGGTGAAGGGGGATTTCTCTGAAGGGAGAAGGATTTTCTGTCCACAGCTATAAGTATCCTTACAGAATTATTCTCAGCACCCACTTGTCCTAGACTATCTGAAGCCAGGCTGCTGGGCTGAGCTGAAGCCTGTGGGAAGGGAAAAAGGGAATGGACAGGATGCCCTGAATCTTGGAATATTCATTCTTTAGCAGGGGAATAATCTTTTTTTTAGGAAAGGAACTCCTTTTATTTGGTTTGGAAGCATTATCCTCCTGCCATTTCCTCTTGGTACCCTGACTCCTGTTAGACTGGGATTTTTGTTTGTTCTGCCTTTTGAAGTTGTATGCCTTGTTAGGGGGAGTACCTGGGAATATGAAACATTCTCGATACCCCATGCATCAACTTACATCTATCACCCCATTACTTGAGAATCTGGGTAGCAGCAGGACCTAAAACAAATTCAGAATTTAAGGAGCTTTGAAAATCTCAGTTTTTAAAACTTCAGAAATATTTTGCTTATGTAACCAAGCATACCTTCTCAATACAACAGAGGTGGCTACATTTCTAGAAATAGGGTACACACCTTCCTAGGCACTGCTCAAAGCATGTTTCAAAATTTGAATCACATTAGTAACAATATAATTCATGTAACATCACTGTTCAGGAAGCAAACACACAGCAAGGTCATCTAAACTGAAAGAACATTGCAAAATACATTCCCACATAAAGAAACCCTGATAATTATTAAGTGGCAAAGGTTTAGAAGAAGCCAATGTTCTCTTGTTAGAGTTGGCAACTGCAGAAACCACAGCTGGGTCAGCTAATAAAGGAATATGGAGAGCTGCAAGATTAGATTTAGAAGTGGTTCATTAGCCAAAGGGGTTTTACATGCAGTTTTATAAACATCTTCTAAGGCCAGTAACAGGAGAAGCAGCCAAAGCACTTGGAATTTAATCTTCAAAAAGATCATAAACTCTGTCAATCTCTGGAATAGTTCCAGATTGCTTCCAGTCAAATATATATCTAAACCTAGCTAGTATCTGTGAGAAGGTGAACACTTGCTTTGGTCTTCGAACATGTTAACATTCCAAAGAATGAGATTGGATGGGAGAGTGTTCACTACTGTCTGCATTAGTCCCCATCAAACTCTGTGGTGCTAGACTGATCTCTAGAGAAGCTAGCCCAAAAGTAATTTTGGAAAAGAGTATATTCTCCATGATTAGCTCACCGTAAAGAAATCCTGTCCAAAGAAAGCACATCAGCCATATGTATGGCAATAAATTCATTGTCTGTTATGTGGTTCATAGGTGTGTAGTAGGCTAATGGCCATGGAGCCTTTACAAGCCTAACCCATAGGATTACCCTAACATTGTGCCACGTGACTTTAGTTCCCCAGTGCCTCTGTCGAGTAGAGGCACTGGAGTGATCCCGGGGGTGAATTTTCCATTTCCCATCCACTCGTCAAGATTTCTCTTGAAGAGGGCCAGTGAGGTGCTCTGCTTGACATGTATGGGAAGTCTATTCCATAGCATGGGCAGTATCTGGGTTATGAACCTGTCCGTCCAGCATGTTCTGTTGATTGTGGTAATGAGGTTGAGGTCTCTGGAGCGTGTGGTGCAGAGGGATTAAGATTTCTTTAGCTGTAGAATTTCTAACAGAGGTGGGTCATATATGGCTTTGTAAGTCAAGCAGAGATTGCCTCTAAGTAGGCGATATGAGACAGAGAATAGTACTTTTGCGGCCTCTCCAGTTGTTGCAGGTGTCTAGTGAGGTACATGCCAAATGGGGCATTCTACTCGATGACTAGCCTAATGAGGGAAGAGTTGAGGGAGACAATGACCTCTTTCTTCCTAGATGGAAAACCCTTAGTAAGGAGATGTGCCACATAGAAGAACTTTCTGACCGCAGTAGCAATGTTGTAGTCAAAAGAGAGGTTGCTGTCAACCTGTGTTCCCAGATCTCTTATAACTCATTCTGTGTTCAGTGGACTACCATCGATGTGGTAATTCAAGGGAACTGGGTTTTTCCCAAGCGGGATGATGACACATTTTTTGGCACTGAGCTTAAGGCCATGGTTCTGACACCAGTCGACTGTCTCAGTGAGGCCTTTCTGTAGGATGTCAACATCACTTGGGGAGTTAATAATAGCACCCAACTTCTAATCATCTGTGAACTCTGTCAGCCAGAGTCCCTTTGGGTTGGCCTGGACTTCAGAGAAGTAGATACCAAACAGGAGAGGACCCAGGACCAAACTCTGTGGGAATCCACTCCTGACTGGTCTGCAGTCTGACTTAAGAGTCAGCTACATTCACACTGTGGGTTCCATCTGTGAGCCAGTTTGCAAACCACCTAGTGATATAGGGGTTGATGTATAGCTTAGTGAGTTTTTCTATGATTCCTGAGTGGGGACTGGTATCAAAGGCCTTGGCCAGATCAAGGTAGTCTGTATGAACTACCTTGCCTTCATCCACAGCTTTGGTGATGGACTCAAAGAAGTTGACCAACTTGAGCAGGCATGTTCTAAACTTCACAAAATCAAATTGTGTAGGATCCAGAGTTTGGTGATTCCCTATATCCTTGTTTATTAGGTCCATGATAATGCATTCCATAGCTTTGCATATCAGACTCGTCAGGCTAATGGGGCGATAGTTCCCAGGGTTTGTAGTCATTCCTCCTTTGTGGAGAGGGATGACTGTAGCAGTGCACCATTTGGTAGGGACAAAGCCTGAGGTGAGGCTGTGACTGAACAAGGCACACAGGTGAGGTGCCAGTTCACTCTGTAGTTCATGTAGAACACAGCCAGGGATATTGTCAGGTCCCATAGAAGCTGTATTCTTGGCTTTGGACAGTTCTGTTTTAACCTGTACAGCAGGAATACAAGGTACTTGGCAATCTTCTGGTACTGTGATTGGTCATTTGGGGGGGGTGAGAGGGGCAAAGTTGGCACTGAATCTCTTGGCCAGTATATTGGCAATATCTGCTGGCTCAGTATTGGAGGTACCATTGTGCAGTAGCTCAGAGCAAATCTGGGTATTGTTGTGGATATTCTTTACGTAACTATAGAAGGCCTTGTGGTTGTCTTTACTATCTGCTGCAATTCTGCTTTCATAGCTAGCTTTAGAGGATTGTGATGAGGGATCTCAACTTTTTGTTGAGGCTGATAAGGGAGTTTTTCCAGTCCTGGGACTTTACCTTATTCTGCATCAGTTTCCTCCTCCTGTTGTAGAGTTTGTTTATGGCAGGGGACCACCAGATTGGCTTCCTTTTTTAAGAGGAAAGTGTCTTGGTTCTATTAGGTATGGCGAGATCCATGCATTTGAGTACATGTTTGTACAGTGCATTGGTGTATGATTCGGTGGTCATGCAACTATTCCCCATTTGCATGGGTGCCGTGAAGTTAGCCACCTCTGTTTTTAGGAGCCCAAAGTTAGCTATGGAGAAGTTTTTCATGGTGGTTATCTTTGCGGGGGGGGGGGGGGTGGATTGCCAAGGTGATTAGTTTGTGGTTGGATCTAACTAGGGAGGAGTTGACTACTGGTGTACAGCACCGGTCACCCATGTTAGTAATGACCAGGTCAAGGATGTTGCTACCTCTAGTGGGGGTAAGAACAAACTGGTCCAGGGCAATGGAATTAATGAATTCCAGGAAACGTTGGCCTAGTGTATTGGTACATGAGTAGTTTTCCCAGTTAATGGAGGGGTAGTTGAAGTCGGCCAGTATGAGTGTTAGGCTGGACCCTAATATTCTCCAGGATGCTTAGAAACATGGAGTGTGAGTCTTGGGATATGATTGGGGACCTATAGCAGGCTACGACCTGAATCGCTGTCTTACCCAATGTTAGCTGCATCTGAAGTATCTCAGATGCGTTATGTTGGGCTACCAGTCTAGAGGTGTGTGCATCCTTTATGAATATGGAAACACCACCGCCTTTGAAGCTTCGGTCCAAGTTCTGGGATGAAAGGTGTGGAATGAATTATAGCCTGGTAGTGAGGGGTGCTTTCTGCTGCCTTGAACCAGGTATCTGTTACAGCACAAAATGTATATTTCTCCATTTTAAGGAGTGCTTCGAGCAAATGCCTTTTGGGATTTAGACTTCTAGCATTGAGCAACATGACCCTCACATTGCACTTGTTTGTAGCTGCTATGGTGGTAGTTTGGTCTTTGGAACACTGCCTAAAAAAGGCACTATAGGGGTGGCTAGAGCATTGGCCAGTATCTGGAAGCCCAGGGTGACAGATGCAGGTCATCGCTGGCAAAGCATCGAGGTCTGTCAATCATGTCATCCCAGGCAGACAGATACTGGATCCCTTTAGAATGACACCAGAAACTTAGCCAACTACCTACAAGGGCTTGCTTACCCTGACCTGTCCTGCACCTAAAGGGTTTGATTCTCCCGTACCTGTCCAGGTACTGGAATAGCCCTGGAGGATGTGTCTAACCCCATATCACAGAGGGCTGCAGTCTTACACCAAAGGGTGAAGGGGAAAAAAGTAACTTGTTTGCAAGCTAACTTAAGGCAACAAACAAACTGAAAAACCATGGGCTTAGGCATGCCCCCAAAGATTTTTCTTTTTAGGTGCTACTGGATTTGGTTGGAGGGGGAGTGCTGCACCAGGATCAGTCAAGTCAGGAAAAAAAAACACCAGCCAGATTAATACAGTGGCACTATAAAGAGCTGAAAAAATCCAAGCCAAGGAAACTGCACAAAAATACCAAGAAAATCCAACGAAATAGCAGTATACACGGAGATAGTAGCCACTGAGTATTCCAAAAACGTTTATTGTAGCCACAAACAAACGGAAAAAATTATACAGTAGACCATGAACGCCTTATAAAGCTCATTAACATGCGTTTTCGTCTATTCATTGACTTCATCAAATAGTTAATGAATCAGTCTATATATGGTATATATATATATATATATATATATATATATATATACAATCCTTAATTGTAGAACCAATAAAATTCATTATCTCATTAAAATCCCGCTAATTTTTGTTAAGATGCCACTGTATACATCAAAAACTATTTGTGCAAAACTTAAATCTTGTATTTTTTACATTTTATTAGTTAAAAACTTTATATAAATTAAAAAAAGGTTATTATAAAAGTTACTGTTAAAAACTTTTGTTAAAAACTTACTATTGGCGTGTATCCCGACGTTGGCGACCTTGGATGAGACAATAGTGGAACTTTTAATCCAGCCTCCACTCCCAACATTTTTAAAGGGGTGGAAAAAGGATTCAATGGAAGTAAAGGCAGAAATGCAGATTCTTGTCACAATACGAACAAAGAGGGAGCGAAGGTTGCAGGTACTGTTAACATTAACGTTTATAAAGAGACTAAAGACTGGTTACAGACCAAACCTAATTTTAAAATTAATGGTAACAAGAAACAACATATTGAGGATGGGTCCTACAGGAACAAACTGGACCAGCTTTCCAAACTAATGTTCAAATACAGGACTTTAGGCATTGAAAATGAATATTTAAAGTAATGCGTTTCCAGAGAGATTGTTCCAAAAGGACTAAGAGTATATAAATTTCCCAACAATGTTAATCCAGACTCTGATCTTTATAAAGAACTTATAGAAGTATTTAATAAACGTGGTTTGGACATTTTGAAATTAATTATCAGAGACAATATTAGAATTCAAGAGTCTATTCAGAAAGATATAGATATTTTAGATCAGTATATTTAAAATGATTTGATATTTGGTATACAGGAAGAAAAAAGCAAATATTATGACCTTAGAAAAGACATAGACCACCAATGTGAGAATTTAATAAATAGGAAAATGAAGAAACTGGAAAGAGATATTAAAGAGTATGAGGGCCACACTAGCTACCCTAAGCCACCCAACAAACAATTTAGTTACAACTATGATATAGGGTATAATAAAGAGGACCACCATATAGAAAATAACGAAGGTGGAAATATCCCCTTTGGGGAAGGAGAATTAGATTATGATCAAGCCTACCCACCATTACGTAGATCGGAGAGGTTGATAAACAGACAGGGTCCACAACAATCAAATTTTCAGATGAGAGGAGGGAGAAGGGGGCAGAGGAGATTTTAAGTAATACCTACCCAACCCATCCCAACACACATCTTTGTCATGGAATATTTATTGAAGGAACTAAAAACATTTTTAATAACTTCACTATATACAATTTTAATAGTATTAATATAGAAAAAGAACATTTTGGGCTTTTTTCTAAAGGTTTGAAGTTTATACCATATAAGAAAGGGGAAATTACTAGAAGTGTGTTAGACATTAAATTATTTTTAAGAAAAGTGAATTTGAGTATGATGTTTCCTGAAAAGAAAAACTATAACGGAGAACTAAGAAGGAAGAGTACCTATAATCCACCTCTACACCCTCAGTTGAGAAATCTGGAAATGGTGATCGAAAGCGAGATAAGGAAGTGGGAAAAGGGTCCCAAATGTAAATGGAATTTAAGTAAAAAAGAAAATGAATTGATGAACGAAATAAAAAGGAACGAAGATGTTAGAATTATGAAACCAGATAAGGGGGGAGGAATAGTGTTTATGGATAATATAATATATGAGAGTAAAATGAATGCTATACTATGGGACGAAACTAAATATGCAGTAGTCTCCATAAATGAAATGAATATAGCTTATAATAAAATTGATATTAACTTAAATGATATGTTACAAGAGGAACTCATTGATTATAACACCTATAAATTTTAAAGGTAGATAAACCAAGAACCCCCACTATATTTGGCATACCTAAGACCCACAAAAATGAAGATGACCCACCTCTCAGACCTATAGTATCAGCAGAGGGATCTAAAACTTACACCTTAGCTAAATATGTTGACATAAAATTAAAAAGCCTGTGGACAAGACAGACAAATATATTAAGAGATTCCTGGGATATTTTAAAGGAAATACCAGACTACATATGTCATGATAATCTTCTCTTTATTACTATAGATATTGTAGATTTATTTTCTTGTATTCCTTATGTTGAAGGTATGGCAATGTTGGAAGAAACAGTATATGAAAATAAGGAAATGACACACAATGATAAATTGGTTAACATTTGGTTGATGAGTTTAATATTGAAAAACAATTTTATTCATTTTAAATGTGAATTTTTTCAACAAATACAAGGGGTAGCAATGGGGGCAGCATGCGCCCCAACCTACGCCAACTTAATACTAGCAAATTGGGAGGAAAAATATATATTGGATTCTGAATTTAAGAATTGCTGGATTATATACAGAAGATTTTTAGATGGTATAGTAATGTTTTGGACAGCAGGAAGAGATACACTTAATGAATTCATGACATATATTAGTAACACCACAAATTTTTTAAACTTTACCTACAAAATTTCAGAAAATGAACAACAATATCTGGATCTACAAGTGTATAAAGTAGGGCAAAAATTGCAAACTAAAATATATAGAAAAAAGACATTTTGTAACTCCTTTCTACATTTTGAAAGTGCATACCCCCTTCACTGCAAAAGAAATATTGTTAAGGGACAGTTTGTCAGGGGTAGTCGCATGACTAGTTTAGATAATGATTTTAAGGATGAATGTGAATTATTGGAGAAAATGCTTATAGAGAGGGGTTACCCTGTGGATTTCATCGAACAAATCAGGAAGGATGTGGAAGTTGGAAGAAAAACTAAATTTGCACCTATTCACAAAAACAAAAAAACTAGTGACAATAACAAGAAGGAAAGTATTAACAATAATGAGTATAAAGGAGAAGAATTCCAACAGGCTTTAATATTGGATGTTAATATGGTGTAAACAATTATATTAAAAATATATTTTTGACGGAATGGGAGAAATTTGTAGCTTTTTCAGATATAGACAACCTAACTAAAATATCTAGAAAAATAATTTATAAGAATTCACCAAATATAAGAAACATCATAGAAAATAAAAAGAAATTCAACATCAACAGAAGTAGAATTGGTACATACAAATGTGGGCATTGTAGTCAGTGTACACACATAATGAACAACAAAATTTTTATTTGGAATGTAGAAAAAGATGGATTTACAGTTCGGAGTATTATAACTGTGAATCCAAGGGAATAATTTACATGGCAATCTGTGAAAACTGTGGGTCCTTCTATATAGGAAAAACTGAGAGAATGTTGAAGAGAAGGATTTATGAGCACATGTATGAAATAACAACGGAGAAAGAATGCAATGCTTTATACAAACATAGTAAAGTATGCCCAGGATACAAATACAAGTTTAGGGTATTAGAACAAATTCTACAGGATATTAGAGGTGGCCCTTGGGAAGAAAGAATAGAATTTAGAGAACTATGGTGGCAAGTAACATTAGAAGCAGGAAAAACGCCTGGTTTAAATGAATTTATTTCCATTTTACCATTCTTAAAACTAAGGTCAGCAAAACTTTGAGTGAGGTAGAGAAACTATATTAAATTCTGCCACTAGATGGCGCTTGGAATTTAATAATGAAAGGATTTATTTATTTATTTAGAAAAAGGAACATTATTAAATAGTAAGTTTTTAACAAAAGTTTTTAACAGTAACTTTTATAATAACGTTTTTTTTTAATTTATATAAAGTTTTTAACTAATAAAATGTAAAAAAATACAAGATTTAAGTTTGCACAAATGTTTTTTGATGTATACAATGGCATCTTAACAAAAATTAGCGGGAATTTAATGAGATAATGAATTCTATTGGTTCTACAATTAAGGATTGTGTATATATATATATATATATAGATATATATATATATACACCAGTGAAACAGACTTATTCATTAACTATCTGATGAAGTCAATGAATAGACGAAAACGCATGTTAATGAGCTTTATAAGGCGTTCATGGTCTACCGTATAATTTTTTCCATTTGTTTGTGGCTACAATAAACGTTTTTGGAATACTCAGTGGCTACTATCACCGTGTATACTGCTATTTCGTTGGATTTTCTCACTATAAAGAGCTGACTAAGGGCAGCAATGATAGAAAATATAAACTATGTTCTTTTTTTCTCAATTTTTTTTTTATTTTTCAAATACATTTGAATGAATTCCATACTATTTATACATAACATCTTAAATAACTATGTACACTATTTACATTAGCCTGCTGCTATAACAGATCTTAATGTATACCGTTACTTTATAAGTATGTCCAATCCATTATCAGAGTGTCTGATCAATTACTGTATAGTGTCAATCAACAATAAGACTTTTCCCCAAGGGTTGTTGATAAATGACTTTGGATAAATTCTTAGTTCTTTAATTTTAATTTCCAATAATGCTGTTGTCTTCAGTAGGCTGTAGAAATCTTCCAAAGTTGGTATTGTGTTTGTATTCCATCTTCTTGTTATACACTTCCTTGAAATTGCAAGTACAGTCCATACTAGATACATGTTTGAACTATTCAAATGAGGACCTTTGTTCACATTTAATAATACAAGAGCTTTTTTAGTTAAATAAAATGATTCATTAAATAAAGCTTGTAGTAAGTTGTTAATACCATTCCAAAATGGCTTAATTTTAACACAATCAAAGAAAATGTGGTTCCCATCTGCATTTTGTACTTGCCCACATCTCCAACATATTCCTTTTATGGAGGAACTAATTTTACTGATTCTATCTGGGGTTAAGAATGCTCTGTGTAAGCATTAATAATTAAAAACTTTCCAGTATTGTGTAAAGGATCTATATTTTATTGATAATAAGATATTTGTTTTAATATCTTCAGTTAACTGTATTGAGTGTCCTTTTGTTATATATTTCCAATATGAGGTTTTGGGTGTTGTTTAATAGTTTATCAATATTATATAAAATTCTGAAATACTATTTCCTATGTCAAAGTCATTATATATGATTTCATATATGTATTTTGTAAAAATAGGTATTTCTTTAAATGAAGAATTGTTAATTATTCTACTTAAATCTTGCTTAGTTCTTCTTTTGGCTTTTCATGGTTAGGGGTCACCACAGCGGAACTCCGGTCCTCTAATGACTGGCAGTAGATTTTTATGGTGCAGAGGTACCAGCTCGACGTCCAAACTTCAACAAAGGCATGCCCATTCACGCATGTCTTTCAAATGCCACTCAACCACGGGGAGGACATGCAGACTCCACACAGAAGGCACTCCAGCCAAGAATGGAATGGGAGAACCTCTTGCTGTGAGGCGACAATGCTACCGATGCACCACTGGGGCTTCTACTTAAATCTTGCAAATATGACAAAATACTCTGTAAAGCTAGCCAGTTCTGTTGTGGACTATAATGGTTAAGGTGTTTGCTTTGCAAACACAAGGTGCAGGGTTTGATTCTCACATGGGGTAATTGGCTAGGCTCAAATGGTCCACAAGGGCAGTTAGCCTAGTACTAACTTATGAATTATGTATGCTGTTTTTATTACTTCATATCTAAAACTTTTAGTTCTTTGATACACTGGAGTCAACAAACAAATCCTTTCTGTTCCCAGGAATTAATAATTTATCTATATATTTTATGTGGAAAGTTCTTTGTGACTACAAATGGTGTTAAAAGATCAAACCAGATTTTCAAATATATATTTGTATTAATAATTTTCCTAAATGAGTCAATGTAATAATTAATCATACTAGTTTTAGTTGGTTTACTTATGTTATATTGCATACTAATACATATGTGCCATGGCAAATTGTTTTTATCTCTTGTTTGAAATTTTTTTTGTAAATCAAATTCATTTATTGATATTACAGTCAGTAATTCTTTCCAGTTTGCAGAGTAATTTGGACTTCTCCAATCTGAGATGGCTTTAGATATTGACGTTTTTATATATGTTTCTATAGCAAGAAAAGTTTAATCTTCCCTGTTTCCATGGTCTGATATGATGTATTAAAGCTATTCTGTTTCTTTTGGGAAACCGTAAAAATCTTATTAGGCATGAATTTATTTAAGTACATTCTTTTCTGGTAACAGTTGTACTGCCAAGGCTATATACAGGATTTTGGACAGTAAAATAATTTTTATTAACTGAAGTCTATCTTCAAATGTTAATATTATTTTGTTCCATTTTTCCACATAGATTTTAATTGTATTGATGATATTATTGTAGTTTTTTGAGACTAATTCATTATTATCCTTGCATAACTCAATTCCTAGATATTTTAAGGTAGATTCTTGTTTCCCTATGATGTGATCCCCCTTAGTCTGCAATTCTTTTTTTTAATTTAAAAATAAAAAAATTTGATTTTGATTTACTGAAATGGAGTCCTGAAGTCATGTGAAATTTGTCAATTAATATAACTAATTCTTCTAATGTCTCTTTTGTATTAGATAATGTTATCAATATGTCATCAGCAAATAGCATTACTTTAGAAATGTATTGTTCATAAACATCTATTCCTTTTTTATATTGTTATGAACTGAATCTGCCAATATTCCAATAGCCAGAGCAAACAGAATTGGTGACATGGGACACCCTTGTTTAGTGTCTTTTGTTATATGTATAGATTCAGAGGTAAAAGGATCTAACTTGATATATGCTAAATTATTTGTATGTATGTATGTATGTATATATATATATATATATATATATATATATATATATATATATATGTATATATTTATTCTTTAGATGTACAAAGAATGCAGGAAATTAGGATTTTAAATAAATAGTCCCAATTTATGGAATCAAAGGCTTTCTCTATAGCTAAGCCAATTATGAGTTTATTTTCTTTATTAACATAATCTATAAGAGAAATTATCATTTTAATATTGTCATGTGTGTGTCTATGATATATAAATCTAGTCTGATCATTATGTATTGTTTTGGATAGTGGTATTTTCATTCTGTTAGTTAATATTGTCATAAATAGGCATTATTTAATAATGATATAGGTCTATATGAGGTACAGAGGTTTGGGGATTTGTTTTTCTTTAGGATTGGTGTGATTAAGGAATATCTCCAAGACGGTGGTATTAAAGCTTGTGACTGAATTTCTAATAGAGTTTTATGGAAGAGGGATAGTATTTTTGAAGGAAAAAGTTTATATACTTCCATAATTATGCCATATATACCTGGAGCTTTATTATTTTTACCCTCTTTTATTGTATCTGTAATTTCTTTGTAGGATATGGGTGCTTGCAGATCTAGTTTTAATTTTTCTGTTTTGTTTTTATATTAGGACATTTTTCATCTAGATATTTTCTTTTTGGAAATGTTCCATACAGTGATTTCTACAGGCATCAAGAATGTCACCTATATCCAATACATTTTTCCCTTTCTTTTCATGGAAGATACTTTTAATGTTATTAGTTTTTTATTGTATTTTTATTCTTGTGGATTGTGAATGCTGCCAGCCTAACCAGATAGAATTTTATAAATAATTCTATCATTTGTAAATATTAATGTAAGACACAGGCTTTTTGTCTTAAATGGAAAAACATCCTGCTGTTAGACGTGGAACTGAAATAAATGAAACAACAGTGGTCTCTACTGATCAAGTAAAAGCATGTTGTGACCCTTTGATCTAAAGTCGGCTTCATCTAGGTGAAGACATTCTTTCTATTGTTTTAACCAAGAGTTAAATTGTTAGATTTAAACAGGCAAATGTATTTTTACTGCTCTGCTTTCTGACCAGCTTCAAGATAACACAAGATGATGTTAAGAATGTAAATGTAGTTTCTGTTAGCCTGGGAACCCATGGTAGTGTGAAGAATGATGTAATGGGAACCAGGAATTTGATTTTAAAAACAGAGAGAATCAGAGAGTTTTAAGCATTTTTGTCTTGACCATTCAGCTCACAGCACTGTCTTGCTTATATGTAAGTTATCTTAGATTTATGTTTTCTTTTAGAAATGCTAGGAACTAGAAAGATTAGACTAAGTGTTTTTCTGTGATGTCAGAACTGTATTACTGAATTATTAAGTATTTCTCTGTGATCTCTGAAATCTTGACTAGCACTGTGTAGTAAGAAGTATTGTCTTGTGTTTTTATTTATCATTAAATATTTTTAAACCTTTTAACTGTGGCTGTTTTGTGTAGAGATAAGTTAAGCTCTAGAGTACATTGCATATTTATAGTGATTACTGTACCAAGTCACTCTAATAAGCCTTGACTGTTTATACTACCAATTAGATAATAATATTGCACAGTAATAATTGGACACCCTTGTAAATGCCTTTGAGTAGCTGATATATATTAGCTGGGTGGTGGCAGGGGTTACTACCATATAGTCTGGGTGATAGGGGCACAGCTGGAGAACCTGTGCCAGCCTTTCACAGGACTGTCTGTATGATTGTATAAACTCTTATCTCAAAGTGTGTGTGTGTGTGTGTGTGTGTGTGTGTGTGTGTGTGTGTGTGTGTGTGTGTGTGTCAGCACTGGCTGGACACAGAGGGTGCTGGAGGTTTTAGCTTGCCCAGCTGGCTGAGATCTGGACCCTATAGCTGTGCCAGTGGGGAGTCTTATTGGGGACATGGAGAGCAAAGGAGTGACAAGCCCCAGACTGACTGTGATTTATGTGTGCTCTTAAGGGAAATTGCACTTTACTGTGTGTATTTGTTATCCTTTCTTCATAAATGAGACGCCCTCTCTGGTGTTAGTGGTGAGGATTGAGGCTCCTTGATTGCTGGGCCAGGGCACGGGCGTCACATATTAAATTATGTAGATATTTGGGAGAAGTAGCCAGGGTATTAATTTTTAGTTCTTCCAAAGCTAAACTAGTTTTATGTGTTAGAATTTCATTGAATGTATTGTTTAATACTTCTACTGTCTTTTTCATCTCCAAATGATTTTATTTTTTCCAGCTTTTACTGACAAACGTTTGGATTGTAGATCTAATAATTCAGAATCCCATTCTCTGATTTTTTTATACCAATTAGGGTTTTACCATACATGTATGCTTTTAATGAGTCCCATATCATTATTTTATCTCTGTGGTGTAATTGATATCTAAGAAGAACTGGAATTCAGATAGTAACCAGGGTTTGAACTCTTTAATTTTAGTTATACATGATGGAATTCTGGAGTTAAAGATTAATGGTTTGTACCCATTTTGAAGTTTTATTATCAATGAATTGTGGTCTGAAAAGGGGCAGGGAGTGACTGAGAAATTAATGATTTTAGAGTGTAAGTCATGGGCAGCAAACATTTTATCTATTCTAGTTTGGGTACCAAATCTGTGATCTTGATGGGAAAACAACAAATATTTATCTTCTTTAAATTTGAAAGTATCTACAAGATGAAATTATTCTACCCACTTGTTTAAAGCTTTTGATACAGCAGATGTATGCAGCAGTCTTCTATTTGTAGTTTCAGAAATAACAAATATACAGTTAAAATCTCCTCCTAATATTAAGTTGCCTTTATAATTATTGGAAATGAAATCCAAGTGTTTTTTAACAGTTCCTATTCCAATGCCTGGGAACCAGTATAGACTGGCTAGGGCCCATATTCTATTACATTTAACTATTACTAATGTCATAAGGCCTTCTTTATCTTCACACTTATAAATAATTTCTGGGTTAATCACATTTGTTTTCCATAAAATTGTTATCCCTTTTGTCTTTGCCTTATAAGTGGACTGCGCCAATATCATATATTCCCTAGGATTCCATTTGTAATTGTCATTTGTTTTGAAATGAATTTCTTGAAGGAAGACTATTTGTGCTTTGTTCAGTTTTAAATATTTCAGTAGATTTGATCTCTTGCTAGGATTGTTTAAGCCATTGGCATTTAAAGGTAATAAAGTTAAATCCATCTTAGGTTATTTAAACTATGTATTTTTTGTTTTATTGTGACTACTAAACATTTTCCTCTGATAACTATAAAGTATATGTTTGAGCTTTTAAAGGAAATTATCAGTTTTATACTTTGAGTGTTTACCAATAAAGTAATGTTTTGGTCAAGCATACTAAAAATGTTTTTGTGAAATAACAAAATTAAATGAATAAATGTTAACAAAACTAAGATCCGCACTAGCCATGGCATGAAAATCATTCCTAATCTGACGGATAAACCTAAGTCCATCAGATTATTACTCAAACCTTGACGATCCAAAACATCTGAGCTCCAAACTGAATTATCATATGGAGACTATTTTGTAACAAGAATAAGCAATATTTATATTATTTTGAACATATATAGTACTATTGTAGATTAGACAGAATTCTAATACAATATAAATGTCTACTTATTGTATAAGCAATTAATATTTACATGAAAGATAGATGACAAGTAATTCAATCATAGTAAAGTAGGATGTATCATATATAAAACCTCATTAAAAGATAACAGCAAACAGTTATTTAACATTCACCCTTATTGATGAAGTATTTCAAAACTTATTACTTAATATACATAGATGGTAACAATATTTATACCTAATGTTTATAATACAATGTATTTTACTGGATATATCAGAAATTATATTTCATTGTTTGCCAGCATTTAAGTAATCACGTTGATGCTAACTTACTTAAAGCATCAAGTTTGTTTTATGTGAACATTGATGAAAGTTAGTACATTTTAATTATCAGTGCATCCCTCTTACCCCCATTTTCTACACATAAGGATTTTCATATTTGTCATTTCTTATTATAAAATGAGTGAAATTATAGGTTAAAAACAAATTAACTTATTGCGATTAATGATTACAAGTTCCCTTTCCATATTCATAAATTGCCATTTTATGGGATATACTGAAAGTTTTTAGATTTAAAATGGCAACATTCTATTTTATATAATCAGCAAAGGTTAAACTGAGTGATTATTGTCAATTTAATACTATTTGTTCAGAATGTGACTGTTACATTCTGAGACATTCCTATTCAGGCTTGATATCATGTATAAAACATTAGTTACCTTGGTAACAGCTTAAGTATTAAGTATAGTCAAGATGGGTTAAAAAAACACAATTCAAGTTAAAGCAATTATATGACTTGTTATGCACATTTACTTGAATGATAAAATCATCATGCTTCCCCTTGATGTTCAAAATAGTGTATGTCATTTATGACAAGTTGAAATAGTAGTGTTATTATACACACACCCATGTTATTAAACTGAGTGTCTATTGTCAATTTAATACTGTGTGTTCAGAATATGATTGTTACATTCTGTGACATTTCAAGTTCAGGCTTCTATTGTTTCTCTTGAACAACTTTGTTAGTTTGATGTCATGTTTAAACATTAGTTACCTTGGTAACCGCTTAAGTATTATATATGGTCAAGATGAGTTACAAAAACTACAATTCAAGTTAAAGGACTTACATGACTTGTTATGCATATTTACTTATATAAGAAAATCATCATTCTTCCCCTTGATGTTCAATGTAGTGCATGTCATTTATGACAAGTTAAGACAGTAGTGTTGTTATACACAAGCCCATGTTATTAAATCCTGTCTAATATCTAAAGTCAGCAGATTGCTTTATCTTATATGACGATTATATATTTTATGTCTAGATTTACTAAAAATCATACATTACATAACTACTGTGTTTTTTTTTTGCTGCTGCTTAGTTATTTAAGGGACCACAAGCTGTAATGCTTATTCTTATTAGCGCCTTCCAAGCATGTTTATACAGTCCACAGGCTTTAAATTATGAGACCCTTCTAGTTTCTTATTTGTTATAAGTATATTTCTATCCTTACATACACATACATATCAGTACTTCAAGCACGGGCAACAATGCCCATACAGTTTTGCCAGAATACCATTCACTAGTTCATGTGATATGTTTCCAGGCTGTTCTTAAAATATCCAAACCAATATTTGTCCTGTTCCATTTTACTAGCCTGTTCCATGCCATGGTCACTCTGCCAGTGAACCACTCAACACATCTTCCATTCCCACAAATATTTCCACAAAGGAAATCTGATGGCTCTCTAACACTTCCTGGCAACCCCAAACACCCCTAGAATTAGCTATTCCTATATGCCCAAAACGTCCGAGCAAGCTCACCTCCCAGACCACTGCAAAGGGTACTGCAAAAGACCAAATGCTCTTAGTCTTTCACATTAACTCAGACTTCCACTCTTAAGTCCTTAATGTGTTTTGACCAAATACATTTTAAATATAAAATTGCACTTATTATTATTTATTTATTTATTTTTATCAAGAATCAACTTAATGAGCTAAACGAAGTGCTGGGTGACCATCAATATATGTGCATGTGGTTTAAAACAGCCTATTTATATATATATATATATATATATATATATATATATATATATATATTTTTTTTTTTAAATCAAAAACTTCATTGCTGAGAATCATTTTGGAGGCTCCTCAGAGCCATTAAGCATTATCGTAACTCTGTCTTTGTTACCATAACAACCTGGGAGTGTCTGTTTCTGTTAGTGTGTCTGTGTACTGCATACCAGAGCCTCTTGATACACCTGAAGCAAAGCTTCACTTCACTGCAACTTCAAGCATAAATTCCCTCCCTTTCAGCGAGGCAGCAGACAGGAAAAGAACGGAGAGCAAACAGATAAAAAAAAAAAAAAAATCTCCCAACAAAAGATAACACATTTTTCCAGACTTCCCACTCTCACTCAACAGATGTATAAACAAACTATTCTCTGCCAAAATATCCCAAAACACAGTTTTATCCACCCCCTTCTCCTGGATCCAGGCTAAAACACCAAATGTCTCTTCCTAATATGCAAGCATCAGTAAACCTCGATCACAAGCTGCAACCCACAGCTTCCCGGAGACGAAAATGGCAACATACAACAGCTGCCAGATATAGCTGCATCCACACACACCATGTCAGGCTTAATCAAACAGCACTCGAAGCTATGATACCTGCAATAATTGGTATTAACTATGTTTAGACAGAATAATAATGACATTTGTATTAGCTGCCAAACACGGCGGCATCCACGCACACTATATCAGGATTGATCAACCAGCACTTGAAGCTATACCTGCCAAAATTGATATTAACTATGTTTAGACAGAATAATAATGACATTTGTACTAGCTGCCAGACACAGATGCATCCATGCACACCATATCAGGATTGATCAAACAGCACTCGTAGCTGTGATACCTGCCATAATTGATATTAACTATATTTAGACAGAATAATGATGACATTTGTACTAAGAGCTTGCTACTGTTATTTAACCAGGACATACATGACATTTCTAAATCATACTTACCTGAATAAGGCATTAGTCTCCATGACAGCATTTTTTTTTATAAAAACACTCTACTGTTACTGCTATTGTATATGATGTTAATTTGTTACATTTGAGTCTGAACTCTGATGAATGGTACCTTGTTGAATTAATTAATTACTTAAAATTATTATAAGTAAAAACAATATGAAAAATGAACAAGATATGTATTCAATGAGTTCAATTAGGGGAACAGAAACTTCTATGTTTGTATTGTATTTTGCTTAGTTTGGCTTATATTTCTTCAATTCGCACCACCCACGACCATTTTATTTTTAAAAGATCTCTTCATTCACATCTTGTATCCCAGTGGGAATGCTCTTGCTCCCACCCCACATAACTTACTCTTGCAAATTTCATCTTCCTTCCTTCCTCTGTTTCCTCCTGCAACTCTCCTTGTTATTCACCCCTAACTCTTACATATTAATTGCAAATTCCATATTCCTTCCTTCCTCTGTTTCCTCCTGCAACTCTCCTTGTTATTCACCCCTAACTCTTACATATTACTATCCCTATGAAAATTGGAAATAATGCTCAAAGCCACACCCCGTAAGTGTTTGCTTCCGAATATGATATTATTTCTCAATATTTTCATGCTAAATTTCCTTTTAGTCTGTATTATCTATTAAGTATTTACTTGCAAATTATTTTTCTGTATCTTTAACCTTTGTATAAGAGTATAATTTGTGCAACTATTAAGAACAACCTATTGTAACCTTTTTAGTTTTGGAGCTTTTCTCCCCAGGACTCCATTGAAAACGGGTTCATTTAGCCCAATGGACTATCCTGGTAAACCAACTGAAAATAAATAAAATAAATAAATTATATATAATGTAAATAGCAACCCATCTTGACCTACCTTTGTTTGTGAAGAATTACTGGAGACTCTGAACAGTCTGAATAAATCATTAATGTTTCTCAGTTGTTTAAGAAACCCGCCTTTTTTTAAATAAAAACAGATGACACGTGATGTACCATATCACTTGATACTTTCGGAAATCTAGTTGTAAGAGTTATTTTTTTGGGGAACAGATATCTTGGAATCATTTTTTTGTTTCTTCTTTCTAGCATCAGTCCAAGAATGTTTCTTTTATTCTTTTAAGAGTAGGGGCCATCCATTCCATTTCTTCTGGGATAGACACTATGTTGTTGTTTTTGATGAATGTAGTAGCTTCTTCTAAGTCATTAAAGATTCTCATCTCATTGGCAAAAAGTATTTTTATCTTGGCTGGAAAGGCCAGTTATGCTTTAATGTTGTTTTGTTCCAACAGTTTTTTTATTGGCCAGACTTTTTTCCTTTGTTCTAGTATTCTGGAAGAATAATCATTGTCAAACCTCATCAGGCTTTGATTGTATTTTAAGGGTGATTTTCTCCAAGCAGATTTTAATATTAGTTCCTAGTCCGGAAATGAAAGAAAGTTTATAAATATGGATCTAGGTGGGTTATTTGTTGAGTTAGAAGTAGGTTTCCTCAGTGCTCTATGTGCCCTTTCAATTCAAAATGAAAGTCTCTCTTTCAAGTCTAAAAATTCAGGAATCCAGGTTAAAAATGAAATAATGTCTTCTCCTTCAGTGTTTTCAGGTAGCCCAAAGATTCTTATGTTGTTTCTCCTTGAACTGCTTTCTAAGTAATCTATTTTGTTAAGCAGCCACGTATTCTGTTTAAGCAGAAATTCGTTTTGGAATTCTTCCTCTTTGAGTCTCCCTTCAATGCCATTTTGAGAAGTCTCTATATTTGTTATGTTTGTATGGTGTTGCTGTAATAGCTCCTTAAGAGTTATCAGTCTGTTTTGAGAATTTATTTTGAGGTTTTCTAAGTCAGTTTAAAGCCATCTCATCTTCAAAGATAGTTCCTGTAAGGTTGATGTCAACAATTGCATTTCTTTTTTCAAAGCAGCATCTGGATGAGAATTCCTTGAGTTGTTCATCAGTGACTCAATATATCTCCAAGTTACTTGACAGGAAATATTTTGTACATCTCCACCAAAATTGATATTTATGTAGTTTAGTAGTTTATCTATAGATTTTCTGACATTTTAAACTTGAAAATAATAACATTTTCCTGTATTATTATACTAGTTTATGGAGCTCTCAAAATTCACTGCTCTCAGTTGGCCATCTAGGCTCCACCCCAAAATATAAATTATGTTCTCATGTCAGATAAGGCTAAACTGTGAAAATATAGCAGAAACAGTTTCAATTGTGCTAAGCCTTGTTCTGCAAATTGTACAGTGCAGTAAACAACAGCACACACAGTAAACTTGTCCAAATAGTGACAAAATATCAAATATATACCATTAAATCTGTATTTTTCCATTACAGGGGCAGCAGCACTTGTAATGACCGCTGAGAATGTCAGCATGCACCGACCGACAATAACAAGAAGCCTTAGGGGAGTTTGATGATAGGAGAGGATCACTCTTGACAATGGATCATTCCATTCATTTCAAGAGAAAATTTAATTCAAGAGAAAATTTAAAATGTAATAGCTGTATGATAAGTTCTTGTTACAGGAAACAGTAATGCAGGACTGTTTAGCCAAGTATGCTATTTTTACACCAGATGGCTTTAAGGCATTTTTTGAATGTCAGACATTTAAAAGATTAATTTGTTTCACAATCATATTTTTGTGTGTGTGTGTGTGTGTGTGTGTGTGTGTGTGTGTGTGTGTGTGTGTGGTAAGTGGGAGATGTAGATTGAAACTGCTTCCAAGGAGTGCTTATGGAGGGCAGTTAGTAACCATCCTGCTAGTGATATGAGTAATAACTTCAGCTGGTGTGCCGGCTAATTGGAAACACCTGTCATGTGCCTAATTCTGTGTGAATTTTCATAGTCCTTCAACAGCCAGTGGTGTGCGAGTTCGAATAAAAGTTCAACATTTTGTGAAGTTGGGTTTGCATATTTAGTGTTGAAAGTTCAGGATCCACTATGCGTTTGGCTTGGAAAATAAAGGTTGCAGCTATTTATTGTCAGAAGAACTGTGTGTGTGTTTTCGTGTTCTAGGGTGGTAGGCTGTAATCTTACAAATGAATGTTTCTGGGAGAAAGTAGATGTATTAGTGGCATTGTGGAGAAGGCAAAGTGATATGGACATATAGACTTCTGAGTAAAAAAAGGGTCTCTTAGTGATACATGAGAAACCCATACCCGAAAGGTAATTCATAAAGTTACAAATATTTTTTTTCCTGCGGTACGTTTCTGAAGTTGGCAAACGCACATGCATAGATATTATAGGAATACCTCTCAACTATTCTGAATTTCACAGAAATGTCTTTTTTGCCTGATATTGTTGGTCTTTTCCTTATAAAATGCGTGTTTTTCTGGTAAACCATTTAGGACTATGATTGTATAAAAGATTTATAAAGTCTAGGAAATCAGAAATGACAGTAAACAGTAACCGAAAGCAGCGCACATTAGAACTGCTGCCCTGATAATGGAAAAGTACCATTAAATCAAATAGAAAAAGTATAAATTAGCATTTATTAAGAGATTCCCTTGCCAGAAATTAAGAAATTTCCACAGAAAATATAAACAAATTTATTATAGGTAAAAACATTGTTTAACAATATCAACAGCTCTAGCAGTGTTAAATTGGAAGTAATATCATAAAAATGAATAAAATGGTGAAAAACCCAATATTTTCATGTCAGAATCTCAAAATGAAGCAGATAAACAACATAAACAAGACCACTTGGCGTAATATGCACAAAGCAGTCTCTAGTGTTCCATTGACACCACACAACTTCAGTTTTCCAGTACAGGTCATAAAACACTACAGAGAAGTCAGATAAATGCATAAAAGCAGTATTAAGCACACAAACAACACAATAGTAAGTACGAATTAGCAGTAATAAACAGCAAGAATTTTAAAATAAAAAGTTCACACACAGACACACACACACACATATATATATATATGTGTGTGTGTGTGTATATATATATATATATATATATATATATACATATATATATATATATATATATATATATATATATATATATATATATATATATATATATATATATATATATATATATATATATATATATAAAATAAATATATATATATATATATATATATATATATAACAGAAAGACAGTATATGATAACAGAGAGAAAGTGAAGTTTCCAAAGGGATCTTCTCTGTCTGGAAGCTGTAATCCACCAATTCAGGCTGCTGGGGAGATTCAACTGTGTGAGTACTACAGCTGGCATTAAAACACTGAATATCAGACTTTCTGTGGTCTATTGTGAGTTTCCTGCAGGCACAGAACCCATATGCCTCTGAGGCAGTGTGAATGAAGATCATCACTAGATTATACTTTTGGTGTTATACTTGCATAACATATTTGCGATTTTGCATATTCACTTTTTCCCTCCTGCAATTTTCAAAAAGGTGTACGACTATGTGCTGTTTGATTTAGAACATGCAGCTGTCCTGGACTTCATTCTCACTGCCTCTATTTGCATACTGTGTCTCTGAGTAAGTCAATTAACCAAATACTGCTCCAGGGTTGCCCCTGAAAAGGTAGTGTGTGTCCAGTGGCTTATCCTCAAACAGATTTATTTATTTATTAATTTTTGTTTGTTATGAACCTACAACAGCCCCTCTGAAAACACAGCCTCACTCATCTAGTAACAGAATCCAACAGAACCACCCCACAAACTCTGTCCTCTGTACCACTGCAAGTAATAACAGATTTCCCTGATAAACGCCACAGCTCAGCAACATTACCAACCTTGCACAGTGAGCACAACTTCTTTATTTCCTTCTGGTCAATTTCCATGAGATCAGTCCCTGACCAGTCAAGGCATTAACTAAACAGTGAACTTAAAACAACTGTAACACAATTCTCATTGACATCAATACAATAACATCTCTCAGTCAGCTTTTAAACATTCTGCAGCCCTTAAAAAATCAGCTCTTCCCTTAAGGGAAAATTTGAGAAAAAAGTATAATATCCCATTGGCTAATGCCTGGCCCTATGATATAGAGGGATAAAGTCCTTACTGCAATTCAGGTAACCTGAGTTTAACTATCATCATGGGTGCTGAAAGGACCAGGCTGGAGGGAGGTTGGAAATTAATTTATGATGCCAGCTCGTCCATCCTGCGATGAGGGAGGATGCCTAAGCTTGCTACAATAGCAACATTAAGAGCTGAATGAACTCTGCATTGCAAGCTGTACATCCACTTGGTCTATTGGTTGCACGTGTGGAAGTTTGTGAGCACCTCCCACAGGTAGTGACTGCACAGCTCTTAAGGCTTCAGTGGGGTGGGACAATGTTAAGGCACACTCCCTGGTAGCAGTATGATGTTGTACCAGCTTCTTTGATCTTTTCACTGACCCCACACCCACGTGAAGTTGGTCAAGTTGAGCCTGACAGAAGCTAAAGCACATCCAAAAAACTCACTTAACAAGGGCAGAATCTGGTTGCAACTGATGATCAGATGCAGGGAGTAAAAAAAAACACTCATGGATAACTAGACATCAAGCAGCTTTTAAGGTAATGCGATGATGCCTGGAAAGCAGACTTGTCCAATACAATAAATAAACATATCACAAACTCAAACAACAGGCCCACATTGTCATTAACTCATCAAAAGCATCATACATCAGAAACAGCCTGCTTCCATGCAAATGCTCCCCCAAACAATTGTGGAGAATGTTCTGAAAGAAAACAAACAGCCAACAACCTATCTCAAATGGCCAGACCAACGTTAACCCAGACTTACTTGGTAACATAAATCCCTTTATATATAATGCCCCAATGCCTCATAATGCACAGGAATGCGGTCATCTATTTTCGGCACGAGGAGGTAAGATTGGAGTCGCACAAATGCCTGGAGAACTTTCCATGAGATTTTGCACTTGTAACGGCTCAATGCTGCTGGCTAGTGGCTTATCAAAACTTTATAAAGACTTAAAATTCACTCTGAAGGTGTCCATATATGAAATCCCTGTTGTGGTTTTTATAACACTGTAAAGGGGGCAGATAGTGCAATCGGAAAAAGGGGAGACAACAAAGAAGGAAAACACAAAAGAAACATATTAAGCAGGTTGTGTTGGAGAGGATGGCTATTTTTTTTTTTTTTTTTTAAGTGGGGATAAATTCCCATTTTCTAAATATATTTATAAGGGAACTTGGAGAGAAGGAAGAAGACCAGAGTGCACAGGATGGAGTGTTAGGGAAGAGTTAAGGATTTTTTTTGACAAGAACATAAAACACAGAATTAGTATGTCAGTCTGACATCTGGAGGGCACAAGACACGCAGATGGTGGAGGGTCACATAATTGGTATCATCTTGGTCTAGATAGCTTCAAATATTCTCCTGTACTGATAGTACTGAGTGGGGTGAGCATATTGACCCTGGTCGTAACTGAAAAGGAGAGCAAAACTTTCTTACAGGCCCCATTGCCTCTTCACCACACTGTGTATCACAGCCTCTACCAGGTCCTGAAGCCCAGGATGCTGGCTTTCCAGGCTGCAACATGCCAGGGTGCCCACAAAGAGTGGACCAATTGCTCCCACCCTATGAAACAGTCCTTGGGTGGATAGGAGGTGGTCATGATCTTTCCTGCACCTGGGTTAACTAGGCATGAGGTGCTGCAAGAACTACTGGAACCAACAGAAAAGAGAACAAAAAAAGGAAAGCAAGAAGAAGGAGAGAGAGAGAGGGAGACGGAGACAACAAAATGACTCATAACTGTTAAAAAGCAAACACCTTTATTTCAATGAGACAGAAATCAGAACAGTACTGGCTTTGTTCTGTAATGTTAACTGTCAGTTATTAAGATATAATTAGAAGTACACGTTCAGATTCAGCACTTTAAAAGTCTTCATCTTTGGAATACTGAACTTTCTATGTTGTTGTTGTATCTTTCGGCTTATCCCAGTTAGGGGTCTCCACAGCGGAACTCCGGTCTGCTAATGTTTGGTAGTGGAATTTTACGTGCCGAGTTACCAGCCTTGACGCATAACCTTCAACGAAGGTACGCCCATTCACGCATGCCTCCACACAGAAGACATTCTAGCTGAGAATCAAATGGGACGTCTTGCTGTGAGGCGACAATGCTACAGCAGCACCACTACCACGGGTACCGAATACTTAACTTTCTATACCATGACTAAGTGGTTATAAAGTACAGATTCAATGAGGGCTAAGGAATTTCATTACAGAAATTTAGTCATGGTATGGAATACTGAACTGTCTATACCATGACTACATTTCTGTAATGAAATTCCTTAGCCCTCATTGAATCTGTACTTTATAACCACTTGGTATTATAGCAGGAAGTATGACAGCCCGACAGGTTGCAATATGTGGTTAAATAGTCATTCAGTTTCATTTTATTTTTATCTTATTTCCATTTTTTTAATTGCCTTTTTTTTCAAACACCTTTATGGAATTATCACTTGTGACACAGGCAAATTTACATTCATATAAAAGTAATCAAACTATATTAACAAACATTAAACTTCACATATATTGCTATATATCATATAACCTAAGCAATATTACATACGTTATTCAATTCTTGCCTTTTTTTAAAACAAAAAACATCTTCATTAAACCATCACTTACTACACAGGCAATCGTACATTTATATAAATGAAAATAAGCCACACCAAAACAATCCTAGTTGCAAGCATTTTACATCACAAACCATACTGACACACTCCCAGTTGCAAACATTCTACATCACTTATAACCTACTCAGTGTTTCTCATTCAAACATTACATAGCTCATTTAAGTCATGTTACCTTTCAGGCCTCATTCCCTCCCTTGTATGTTGTGTTCCCACAGTTCCCGTGTTTTCCTATGTAGTTTGCTCCTACCTTTTTCTAAAGATCTCAATTCCAGTTATTTTCTCTCTATTACTATATTCACTACTTCCAGTATAGCTGGTTTAGATTTTGATTTCCATTTTCTAGTAACTGTATTTCGACAGACACCATTATTAGACTTACCATGTCAAGGCAATTCCCATTCTGTACCATACTTCAGAAAAATCATCTCCCTCATCAGTCCAATCTGCCTAACCAGCATCTCCGACAGGGAATCCTTAAAGTCTGCCAACTCACAGTATATGTTTCCAATTACCTCTTTCTTCCCCTTCACACCTCCAACATTTACCGTTTAACTGAGTAAAATTTCTCTGGAGTCTACTTGGGGTAAAAAAATATCTATGTAAACATTTCCAGGCAAAAATCCATCCTTACATTGTTTCTTTATGAATTGCTTATCCAATCTCTCTTCCCAATCCTTTCTAACCTCCTCTGATTGATTTTTATAGTTACAGTGCAATATTTTATATGCTCTACTAATTATTCCTTTTTTAATGGCAACTTCTGTTCTAGATTCTATTAAAACTCTACCAGCACTGGTCTTTCGTTTAGGACTTCCCTATTTCTTTCACTTTGTCTATACTCTGTTATTAGTCCCTAATACGGAAGGCAATCTCCAACCTGCAGTCCAAATAAATTCTTGGTGTCTTCCCATTCTTCATCTCCCCCCCCCACCCCTCTAGTTATTTGTTCCCAATACCTTGGTTACTTTGCCAGTTTTCTCCAATAAGTTCTGGCCTCCTCTTGCCTATTGTCTGCATCCCCAATTGTAATCATCCCTATTATCAGAATCTCCTTTCTCCATTCCCATGTTGGTTTAGTTCTTAGAAAACTTTCTGCTACTTTATGGATATAATGTTCAGCATAATTATTGTTGTTCTCCTTAAAGGCCTGCATCCAAAATTCCAATCTCCCCTTGTTTCTTAAGCTCTTCCCTAATGTTTAATCATCATCCCTTTGCACTTTGAATTATAGTTTTCTGCTTCTGCTACGTATAGGAGCTTTAACTGTGTAGCTCAGAAATAGCCCTTCAGACTGGGTAATTTCAATCTGCCCTGTTGTATTGGAAGAATCATCTTATCCCACTTGACATTTGCTGTTTTCCCCTCCCACATAAAGTCCTTCAACTCTTTACTGTTACCCACATCTTCTCTGGTTGATAAAAATAAGCCTGACCTGTGTATAAGACTAAACATTTTAACTGCTTGTATCTTCCTATCCATATCCATATAGCAAAGTTTCCATTTTGTCAGTTCTTGTATTATCTTTTGTTTATTCTCTTCCCACGTATCCTTAGCTGCCACACTAGAATAATTTTTTAACCCACAATTTTATCATGTGCCCATAAATATAGGTATTCCTGAACCAGTTCACGTGTGGGTATATAATTTGTGCCTCTAGCAGCAGGACTCTGCAACTTTTGTGGGTATGATGCCTGCAGTAGGTAAAGGAAAATTTGTCTTCATCCTCAACCAGCTTGGGGCATAACCTTAGGCTTTAACAGATTGCGTCTTATCTCTGCAAGGTTAAAACAGGAATGAAGAGGCAAGTATGAAACTGAGACTACTCAGGTGCGACATCACTCTGTCTGGCCCATTACATCCTGTAGAGGCTCACTCTGGATGTAGAACAGAGTGTGCATTCCCAGACCAGATCGTCATGTACCTGCACTGCAGCATTTGGTTGAGGCTCAAACAGCACATATGTACACGCGTGAGTACTTCACGACTTGTCTACAGCAAGAGGGAATGAGCTATGAAAATAAACTGCTAACATGTATGCACTTTGAAGCTATGAGCAGCGATGTTTAATATGTATAAAAAAACTTCTTAAACTGGACAAAACGTTTGTGAAACTTTTTGCAGTTCATCATTTTGAAGCCGCTGAGTTATGCATTTACTTAAAAGATTGATGGAAAGTGCAATTTAAATAAAAAGCTTTAAAAAAGGCATAGTTGGGTCAAAATTACTGGAAAAAGGCAGGTAATAGTGGATTAGCCTCTGAATTACTGGTAAGGCTGGAAATCTTGCAATAGTGCTGCACATCTATCTGCAAATGTTTTGGATGTGTCAAGTGCCATTTTAGGTGCTGTGTTCATTACCTTAATCTGTATATAAAGTTGGTTACTGCAAGACAGTGGTCTCTAGCAATGGAACTGCTCAGGACCAAACTGCAGGCTATTTACTCTAAATTAAGAAATAAATAACTGAGGAATTACTTCTCATTCATTTTCCCCATCCTTCCAATAAAGCATTACAGGCATACATTTCACAGAGAACAAAACAAGAGAAATGAAAAAGGATCAGTACAGCAAGAGAATATGGTAAACTACCATGTACACAAGCAATGCTTGACTTTGTCTTGCTATTGTTCAAATCCTCAATGAAATGTATGGTAGAGAATTTACTGCTTGCAGATGGGGTGGGAATGTATAATTATTTATTTGCAAATTTTCATTTTTAGACGAAAAAATGTTGTAGCTTCAGGGAGCAATGCACAGAAGAGAGAAGTTTAGTCTTGACACTATGCCACGTCCTCATGAATGCATTCAGAATGCATGGAAACATAATTTTGGAAAAGGGTACCAAAGCAGGCAGAGCAAGTTAAGGTATGGACCAAGCCATGGCTGACAAATTCTGCAGCGGCAAGGAACCACACCTTGGTACCGTGTAGGAAAAAATGATAATGATAAGGTAGATTGTGCAAAGAAAAAGGACAGGCAGAATGCAATTGTCTACAGCATCAGCACTAATGGTGGACCTTCCACTGTCTAATCTTTAACACCTGATGAGTACCTGCTCTTTATATGGGGTAATGACGTTGATGCAAATGAGTAAGGTGAAGGAATCAATTAAAGAGTGGCACTGACATCAGTACTTTCAGAGACCTCCAAAATCCATATACAGAATAGAAAGTTAGTGTTTAGCCAGTATTACTAATTACAGGCTACATGTACTTGATATGGTATCCATGTACATATAACTCTTAAATGTTTACTCATAAAGCACTCCAGAGGTGGTGCTACAGTTGACATTAATACAGACACTGCATGGTAACTACAGATAGCATACCTTCAATATAAAGTCATATGCCTATCACACTTCTTAAAAGGGTTTGTATGTTTAGCTTAATAGATCTCTTTTTCTAGAGGCCACCATGTTGCTCTGTAATACACACTAAACTGCATACTTCAAATTTTCATCTCAGTGCTCTGTTCCAAAAATACTGTATGCAAAATAAGTAGACATACATCTTTCAAAATGCAGACTCAGCTCCTGACAAGCCAGACTGACAAGGTTTAACCATAACCAAGAGAAATTTCACAAACAAGGCCTCCCCCTCCCTCCATGAACAACCACCGTCTGACTAGGGACACCTCCAATTCTGTCTAGAGTGACGTGCTTCAATGTTTCTATGTCTCTGACACACACACACACACACACACACCTCCCAAACAAAAAAAAACAAATCCAGAAAAAGAAGCGAATTCCACTAAAGAACGCTCAGCAGAACAAAAACAATGTAGATATTGGAAGAGCATTGCACCACAAGTATTAGTATTTCATCTGAGTATTCAAACTTACTAAACAAACAAAATGACGAAAAACAGCTTCAATAACAGGCTTTTACCATACTGAATCCACAATATATGAAATATAGAGCTTTGCTGTTGTAAAAGTCAAGTGGCGTTGTAATTCCACAGCTTTAAAACATGTAGATATCATAAAAACAGAAAAAAAACAAACATAAAAGTGAAGAACCCTTCTGATGTAAACAACGGACAAGCGCTTTCAGCTTTTTTCAAGCCTTCTTCAGGTCCAAATAGGTAAGCTGGGTTCAGTGTTTAAAAGTTGGTATCATCCAATGAAACAGCCTAAAATGAATGATGAATGTTAACCAATCAAGTAAGTCCATTGGTACACACCTCCACAGCATTCCGACGAACATAAAATTAAAACTCCTTATTTAAAGCTCTTTGTATAAAACATAACATGACAGTTTGACGTTTCTAAGACAAACTCAGACATATTTTCAGAAGGGATATTAGTAAAATCTTTTCAGTGGGTTCTAATTAAAACGACCTGTACATAAAAGCCAAGGTTTGAGAGAAAAAAAATGAGAATAAATAGAAATAGAAATAGTCATTTAGGGCGCTTCTTTTTATTTAATTTCAGCAATTTCTTTGGGACATCAGAGCCTACGTCAGTATACCTAAGGTTTCCGGCAATGAAAGCAAGTCATGAGTAAGCATAACTCATTGCTCATCTATTTTTAAGAAAGGGTTTCAAGGGAACACAGCCATTAAGGCCAGGGTGGTTATCTGCCCTCAGCCGCATTATCCATTTGGCTTCCTCTCTCTCAGTCAGGTTGGTCAGGTCTCCTTCTCTAGAAGTAAAATGTATCTTGGAAATGACCATGAAAACAAAGCATTGAAGCAGTAAGAGAATTTCTAACTGAAGAGAAGGTAGAAATATACTTGATATGTGACCTTTTGGAAATCGTCTTGGAGTACAATGTGTTTACCTATGACAACAGCTACTACTGGCAGAGATGGTGGGTTGCCATGGGCACGCCCTGTGCCAATAGTTATGCAAACTTGGCTTTAGCCAACTGGGAGAGAGCTTGGTCCAAGGATGCTAATAACATTTGGAATGACCTGATAATTCTGTACAATCAGTTTGTGGATGACACCTTTATTGTATGGAAGGGCAAAGAAGAAGATTTAAGAAGCTTTGTTAACTTCCTGTCACAGACCACTACTTTCCTGAAATTTGATGTAAAAACATCTAGAGAGATGATTAACTTTCTGGATGTGAGACTATTTCTTGATCCGGAAAAGGGAATAGACACTTGCCTCTATAGGAAAGATATGTAGCGAAACCACATGCTCCACTTTTCCCGTATGCATCCCAGGCATATTTTCTCCAACATTGTTGGAAATCAAATTGCAAGGATTTCAAAGCTATGTACAGAAGAGGAAACCTTTCTCCAGGAGGAAGAAAGGCTTATTAATAATTTCAGCCAACGAGGCTATGCAAAGAGAAGTTTAGAACTTAACAAGACCAGAATTAATGACATACATAAAGGAAAAGTTAAACCTTTTTATTCCTCTAAGGTTAGAGAAGGCGAAAGTACACCATTCTTAGTTATACCTAAAAGAACATCTAACTTAAGGGTCAGCTTGACTTACACTATGGACCACGATAACGTATGCCAGGTGATCAAAAAGTTCTGGCCGATTTTAACTTCGGACAAAAAGTTAAAAGAGATTGTTGGAGATAGCCTAAGTTTCCTTTTCAAAAATAAAAAGAATCTTAAAAGAATTTTATGCTCAAATGACGGGACATGCACTAACTTTGTACATAATAATTCATTAGGAACGAAGAAATGTGGCTTCTGCAAGGTCTGCAACATAATCAATTGTAGTAATACATTTAAACATCCGGTTAATAAACAGACATTTGTTTTTCATGGATTAGCTAATTGCCTAACCAGCAATATTGTTTCCATAGCTACCTGCACTTCCTGCACAACATTTTATGTTGGAAAAACTAATATGAAGCTAAAGGAAAGAATTATCAAACATCATTCTGATATACGTAACAGAAAGGAAACAGATTCTCTTTTCCTTCATTTACGTGAGCATGAAGGACTTAGCTTTGTTTTCATGGTTATTTCCAAGAAACATTTTACTTCTAGAGGAGATCTGACCAATATGACTGAGAGAGAGGAAGCCAAATGGATAATGCGGCTGAGGGCAGATAACCCCCCTGGCCTTAATGGCTGTGTTCTCTTGAAACCCTTTCTTAAAAATAGATGAGCAATGAGTTATGCTTACTCATGACTTGCTTTCATTGCTGGAAAACTTAGGTATACTGACTTAGGCTCTGATGTCCCAAAGAAATTGCTGAAATGAAATAAAAAGAAGTGCCCTAAATGACCATTTCTATTTCTTCTCATTTTTTTTCTCTCAAATATTGGCTTTTATGTAGAGCTCGTTTTAATTAGAACCCACTGAAAATATTTTACTAATATCCCTTCTGAAAATATGTCTGAGTTTGTCTTAGAAACGTCAAACTGTCATGTTATGTTTTATACAAAGAGCTTTAAATAAAGAGTTTTAATTGTATGTTCGTCGGAATGCTGTGGAGGTGTGTACCAATGGACTAACTTGATTGGTTAACATTCGTCATTCATTGTAGGCTGTTTCATTGGATGATACCAACTTTTAAACAGTGAACCCAGCTTACCTACTTGGACCTGAAGAAGACTTGAAAAAGCTGAAAGCGCTTGTCTGTTGTTTACATCAGAAAGGTTCTTCACTTTTATATTAGTTTTTTCTGTTTTTATGATATCTACATGTTTTAAAGCTGTGGAATTACAACGCCACTTGACTTTTACAAAAGCAAAGCTCTATATTTCATATATTGTGGATTCAATATGGTAAAAGCCTGTTAGTGAAGCGGTTTCTTTTTCGCCATTTTGTTTGTTTAGTAAGTTTGAATACTCAGATGAAAAACAAAAATAAACGGTCACACCAAATTGTTAATTGTGATAAAATAAAGGTAGTGCTCAGTTACTTTCACATTAAAACATTTCCCCTGTGGACAATCACCTTATGACTACAGATGTTAGACTATGTAGAATTTTCTGTAACAGCAGGAAGCCACTGTCCAACGCACACATACATATCTCCATGAGAAAGAACATCATCAGAAGTGAAAGATTATGCCCTCTGTATTCTTTAGGTAATTCACAGTACTGAAAAGGCTGTTACAATAAAAAAGGGGATATCTATCACACTTGAGGGCAACTGAAAGTAGCCTCTGACTTACTATCTGTCCCCACAGTAATATAAAGCAATACACAGTACTTTACTGGTTACTGCAATATAATGCAGGATACCTGCTGGCTCACAACAAATGAAATGCGTCAGTTAATGCAGAAAAGCAATTCCATGAGCTAATGAGCTTCATCCAGTAGACCATGATTTGATGTCCCAGCTTCCATTTGCCTGTTGTATGACTCTTAATAAATCAGTCTTGAAAAGAAGCTTAGTGCCTATTGGGCTTACCTGATTAACAACTGAAGGATAAATAAAAGGCTTTGAAATGTTGTTACTGCACTCTCTGTGATCTTATTAAACAATCCATCATGCTGTTTGGTCATTGTAATAAAATCTAGAACTTGTCTCATATACAGCAAACATACTGCTCTTCCAATGACAACAGCCTTTGATGTGTCACTCTCTGATCATCATTTCAACGTCTTAAGTGTAGATTGTGATTTATAATATGAGGTATTCATTCCACTCACACAAAGGAAATATACTATATCCCATCAAAGGCAGACTTGTATACTACTATTTGTCTCCATCTGTCTCACCTGCCATTAACAGCACTGTAAGTTTCTTAACAAGACAGTCTGGGAAATATGCCCCACTGAAAGCAGACTTAGATACGTCATTACATCTCCTCCCTCAAAGTTTAACTGTGCAATTTAGAATGTTAAGCATTACAATACATAATATATGCCCCCTCTTAAGAAAAGCTATCCTTGGCAACGAAAGCAGTTTTGGATGATTTTACACCTGTCCCCTGTAGTCTCATTGGGTCAGTGCCCCACACATTAGACAGCACTGATGGAATGCAGGGATGAAGTCCTGATTATGGCCTAGGCAAAGCAAGTTAAATTAGAAGCTCGGCTGCTTGACAGTGCTGGCAGAGGTTGATGGCCAGGTCCATCCTAAGGGGAGGTGGAGTAGGGAAGAATGCGTACAACCACAACATATTAGAGGAGAGCAGCAATGTAGTAAGTGTTCTAGGTTGAAGCTTATGGCTCACTAAGCCACTGCCTGGTAGTAGCACTCATTAGTGACAGCACTCACTAGGGAAGGGCATACGAGTCCTTGCAATGATGCCTGCAGCATATTCCCCCTATCCAGGTATGAAGTTAGGACCTATAAACAGCAATAAAAATGCTTTCACAGTCTAGTTGTCAGCATGAGGACAAACTCACCAATGTCTGCCTAAATGATGGCTCATCTGAACAGCTCTTTTCCCTAACAGGTTCGGAGAACCTTTACCACTAGGAAACAAATGAGTTCAAGCCTATTAGGGGAGAGTGCAGTAGCCCAAAGGAACACTCGATACTTCCGAAAAACTTTTAATGTCACACAAAAATATACACGTAAACGCATTTAAATTCACAACACTCTCATGCGTTTTCATCCATAGAAATGGACTTCATCAGACAACCATTGATGATTAATTGACCATTTATATATCAACACTCATTAAACTTGTTCCAATTAAAACTCTATTGGAACAAGTTTAATGAGTGTTGATATATAAATGGTCAATTAATCATCAATGGTTGTCTGATGAAGTCCATTTCTATGGATGAAAACGCATGAGAGTGTTGTGAATTTAAACGCGTTTACGTGTATATTTTTGTGTGACATTAAAAGTTTTTCGGAAGTATCGAGTGTTCCTTTGGGCTACTGCACTTCGGTGGAGGTTATTTGTCTTTTGAGTGCTGTACACGTTTCGTTCTATTAGGGGAGAGTCTTGAGGTTTGGCAAGATAGAAAAAGACAACACAAAAAGATCCCTTGCTCTGAATGCCAGCTGCTTTTAAATTAAAAAAAAGTTCAGCTGTTGCTTTGAGCACTAAATACATCTAACACAATCTAAAGACCAAATTATCTGTTTTCCTTTTAGTGTTATTTATTCATTACCCTATCACCGTGCTCATTTCAGCAGGAAAAAATAAATTAAGGAAACTGCTTGCTTGCTTCTATATCCAGTATATCCTGCCTTTGCTGCATACCGATTATGCTCTCTGGTGCTTTCCTAGCATTTTTACATTAAACTGTACATTACCCATAACATGAGATTCCCCGCAGTTTCTCTGGGAATGTTGACAGATCACTGATAGTAGATGACTGCATCTAAGCAAATAAGTTCAATGCTTGCACCAAATGATAAATGGCCACAGACTGGTTAGCCATGGCCTGTTATGTAGCAGGGTAGGAAGGGATATGGCATGCTAAGTACATGCTGTTTCACTAATCAGTCAAATTTGGATTGATACTGCTTTAATTAGGTGAAGGTAATTATCTAATTAGTACATTAACAAAATTCTTTAACCTTAAACTATTCAGTGGTGGGTAAAGGTTTCTCTTTTAATTTTGAAACTGTAGGTCTTACAATTTTAAAACTAGAAAAGGAATTCAGGAAAATCAAGTTATTTTGGCATTAAATATAGTGACGCTGTTACTGGGTGCAAAAATAGCTTGCTAACCATAGTGAAGTGGTTAAAGTTGTCTCTCGCTTATCTAACCTCACTCTTTCAAATTAACGCTTAACATTTGACCACCATATTCATTTAAATTTGCAGACAGTGCCCTTGTATTCCCCACTAGTATGTTACATATACCTCAGGGTATAAATGACAGTTTGACCAAGGTAACAAAAATAAAGGGGAAATAAGCCACTCTGATTTCATCAAACTAAAAACGTCTGCTAGGAATGGCACAAAAAATTATTATTTTCATACTGCTAAGGAGCATTATGCAACTCTGATCAATATGCATATTAAAACAAACAATTAGGAGGCAAACATGCCTTCAAAAATCTATGATCCTCGTCCTAAATATGTACAAGTCTGAAGACTATTTGTGATACGGAAACCAGAAACATTAGGTGACTTTAAGTATTATATTAAGCAAAGTACAGATGGGTCAAACATTTGTCATAGGAAAAGGAAATGGGCTTTGATTACAAAAAAAACCCCAAAAAAACACAGCAAACAACTGCATGCCACGGGAAAGCAGAGACTAGTAAGATGCAGACAATTAAAATGTGCACCATGAAGAAGACAATGCACCTATCAAATACATGTTACATATACACACTTCAATAAATAACATATTAAATAGATTTAAACATTAACAGCCACATTATAGTAACAAAAAACAAATACCAGCTAATATATGATACAGCAAAATATACTTTTTTCCTCTCAAAGGATGTACAGAAGCAGACCCTCTCAACTCCGTCCTTCACTGCTTACCCTGTCCTTGTGAACAAGACAGTTACTCCAACTACAAATGACTTCAAAGACAGTGCCACAACTGTTGTGTGATGGTCCCTTGTGACTGTCCTAACAAATTTTTTTTATTATAAGCCATTTGTTAATATGAGCCAAATAATAGCACTGGACCATCCCAATTTATTATTTTTTATAAACATTATTAACTACTGGAATAAGGATTTATGAACATTATTATTAACTGACAAAACAATGATTAAATGCATCCATCCCTGGTATTTTAAATTGGGGTATAACAACAATTTTATCACACAAAAGGGGGGCTACTTCCCTCCTGCACCTCCCACTCCAAGGTCTCACCACTGATTACATGCCAGAAATGTATTTAATGATGAAGTGAATGATACATTTTAAAAAGAAAACATACATGTGTAGTACATGAAAATAATGAAAATGTCTCTGTGCTTTATTCTTTTATGTGTACATATGTCACTGCATGTTCATTTTACAAAGATGCTTAAAAAAACAGACTTATCCACATCAGAGTCTGACACACACCCCCATGTTCCCTGCTACAGCACATTACTGCTTTTTTGACTCGATATACAGGAAACAGAAACACATGAGCAACAAACATTCAACAATATTGTGGTCATCATAGGTCACTTAAATTTCTACTAAATATATAGGTATTTAAAGTACAAATCTAACCCACAGTACTTTATTTTTCTCAATATTTTCTAAGATAAGCTATCTTCAAATTTTATCGGAGGTAAGCAGACCACCTGCAATACCTACCGAAACAATAAACCTAACTTACTGAACCTCCACCCAGGACACTATACATAACTTCTTTTTTATTGTTTTTATTTTTCTGATCCAACATGTAGAAAACTTTTTATAAGTACAAAGTGTGAGACCAAGAGTAATAGTGCTTTATGTATTACTAAATACATTTTAACTTAGAAGTTTATTCCTTATCTCTGATAACTTCTCGGTAATATTTTTGTACAGCTCAGGGGGCAGCACTGTCACTTTCCCTACACTATAGGTAATATTCTAGAATAAGTTCAGAGAGCTGTGTACATATAACTGTTATAAATAAAATTAATACGTGACCACAACTCTGTGAGTGTGCCTTTTACATACATACATAAATCAAGATGTGTGTGTATACTTCATGCATATGCACACACACAAATACAGAAACAATGGTATATGGAACCGCAGTATTAACACTGTTCTGATTATGTACTAATAGGTTCATAGGTTGGTACTAGGCTATCGGCCCTAGGGCCTATAGAAGCCTAGCCATAACAATTCCCTGGCTATTTCTTCCCACAGGATTCACTTCCTTGGACCCCTATCTAGCAGGGCGACTGACCTGATCCCCGATGACTGATGACTGTGTGATTAAATCTCTTATTACTGCTGCATATTTGTACTGCACTTGCTTGACTGTAGTCTGTATTTATAAAAATATAAATTAAAATTGCTGAAGCTTCATACCATGGATTAGCACGTGTCACTCATAATAAACCACAACCACACCTGCATAAACTGTGTTGGGTGTTACAAGTACATAAAACCACAACACTGCCCTGACATAACTTACCAAATAATACAATTATTATTAGTAATTACTGTTGCAGGTTTGTAGTGTTCATGCCTGAATATATGGTGCTCATGTACACAAATGTCAATAAACTCCGCTAAAGCACCATAGCACAAATGGGCATGTTTCACTTGTAACAAGCCATGCCCACACCTGCACAAATTTTGATTTGGAGTGTTACAAGCAAATAAAGTTATGACTGAAACAAATGCTCTGTTATAGATAAATAATCAAATACCTCAGCAGATCACACCAGAAATACTTGAGGTGAGGGGAGAGAAATTACCAGGACCCAGATGGAGGAAAGGAGCATATACTATGCAAACTAATATTAAGTGTCATGAAGATGCCAGGAGGGGGAACATCACTTTATCCAGCAAAAACTAGGATATGTAATGACTGTGCTAGCTTACTGGCAAAACCTAGAGCTGTAATGACCATACTAACTTACTGGCAGAAGCTGTGGTCAATTTACCTGCCTTAAGTAGATCTCCTCAAATCTATCCTGCCACTGCACATAGCTTAGAACAATCCACCCACACCTGGGAAGAATACAGCAGAGTAGTGAACAAGGAGTCACTCAGTCTGCAGAGTAAAGCCAATAGGCCACTACACAGAGAACATTAAGCAGTTTGCTTTACAGCATACTGAACACACAAAACACATAGCTAAAATCTGCATGCAGCTGTCTTCACTGAAGAACTACCAGCCAGGTGAATAAACTTAAAATAATACTTGGTCTACTACAAGTGCTCGAGTCCAATTTGCTCAAGACACATTCGCTTGAAAAAACAAGTGCTCTTAGTCCCACTGTTTCGATCTCCCTTAGCTCTTAGCCCTCCTGACATGTTATCCCCACAACACTGTATAGCCCTACCAGAATCCTAACTCTAACCCTAAAACTCCCTTCCTACTCCCTAAACCCCATACCCCCCCTTCTGCTACCTAAACTTAATCCACCCCCTTCACCACCATTGCCATAATCTACATTCCCACACCCTTCAACTCCCTCATCTCGGCTGCTGAACAAAGCTTGCTCGAACTTAAATAATACATTCAGGTAAGCTGTAGTAGCTGCTTCCTTGAACTTGTATTTGAGTTCAAGCGAGAGACAGCCTACCTGAGCTACAAGACACTAAAGTCCCTGGCAGTGAGAGAGCATTCTTCAAACAATTGGGACTTCAGCACTTGTAGAACACCAAAAATCCTTCATTAACCTTTCCAAAGCCTTCCTTCAGTTTACTTTTAGACAAGTAAGAGGGAAACATATGGCCAAAACACAAAGTTGTACTACTACACAAAAACAGACAACATCACTCCCTTCGCAGAGACTTCCCTTACTATGGAACAGGGTCCCGATCTACATAAGACAGAGCCCCTCACTATCACTCTTCAAGAGGAACCTTGATGAGTGGATGGGTAACAGAAAGTTCACACCAGGGATCACACCAACAGCACTACTAGATAGGGGCCAAGGGTACTAGCTGCTAGTACAAGGGTCCAGGGAACTACTAAAGGGGCGGTGAATACCGCACAATGTGGCTGGGCTAATATATGCCTTCGGGCAGATAACCCAGTACCAACCTATGAACCTATAATCACACCTTTAGTGTACTAACAAGTAAATTAGACAAATGTCAGGATCAGTAATGGTAGTATGGTTCATCTAACTACAGCTGTGATTCAGGGGCTTTTTCTATTAGTAACAGCACTCAAATGAGTGTAGCACACCTAGTCCACAGAACTCACATTTTAATAACTCTCTCTTGGAGTCACAGCACTTGTAGAGTTTTGGACAGTCACAACAGCAAAACAGTGTTTGTTAAAAACTATAACATAAACCCCACCAAAGCAAGATTCATGCATGGAAACAAAGCTTAACTACATTAGGTGCATTATTTCCGGTTTAACCACTTAAAACTTCAAGCAGATTAATGGAATTGTTTCTGGTAATGCTCTTAGCTTTTTCTCTAATAAGTAAACTCTTGGTTAACAACATCAATATCCCAGCATGTAGACTGCTATAGGGTGATTATCCACACAGAATGAACTTGCCTAGCTTCAGGATAAAATCTCTGACTATAACCCAGACAACCCAAGTCTAAATAGTAGTTTAGGTGCTGGAATGCAGAAACATACACATGCTTTGTGAGGTTGTAACAACCCCTTACAGTGATGAGAGTATTCATGTCAGCCACCCAGGGCCAGGGTTAGGTCAGTTAGAAACAGCCTGCAGCAGTAGATTGAGGTAAAGGCACAAGCTGACAGCAGACAACCCCTTTAGTTGGCTCTCATCTGTGTGTAGGAATACCCAGTACTGGGAATAGAAGAGGAGAGAAAAAAAGGAGCAATGGAAGAGCCTCACTGATCAACAGGCATAGAGAGAGGAAAAAGAACCCAAGTAAAATAACTGTAAAATCATTCACATTAAATGCACTAAGAATGGCACATTGAGTACTACTTTCATTTATCATTGCTGTGCATTTTGATCACTTGATAAATTGCCCAATAGGGAGAAGTGGACAGCTATTTAAGAGAAGAATGCAATGGACAAATGCACACCAGTGGGAAGTAGACAGGGATTTAAAATGCATACACGGTAGAAATAAAGGTTAGATTGTGGGTTGCATTTAAAATGGGCACCACAAAGCTAGATGAAATTACAGTCTTCAACATTATACCCAACGCATTTCAGATATACAGTTTACTCAATTGTGAATATTCATATATTGCACAACAGTGAAATAATCAAATACATTATCAGATCACACTCCTACAGTGGTGGTGATTGGGGGAGGGGATGTTCACCGTGATCTGTAGGAAGGAAATATGCAAACTTACATCAGGTGTCAAGACAACAGTATTACAAGGGATATGCTATTGTATCTAGTAGGCACTATGAGCTGTAGTAGCAATGTTAGACACATCTGCACTGATTCATCAATGTCACTTACACTTGTTGCGTCTTTCGTCTTTTCCCGGTTAGGGGTCGCCACAGCGGAACTCCGGTCCGCTAATGATTGGTAGTAGATTTTTACGTGCCGAGTTGCCAGCCCTGACACACAACCTTCAACGAAGGTACACCCATTCACGCATGTCTCCAGACAGAAGACGTTCTAGCCGAGAAACGAACGGGACAACGTCTCACTGTGAGGCGACAGCGCTACCGCAGCACCACCACCGCAGTATCAATGTCACTTACACTACGATTCAATATATGGCTGACATTTCATTGAAACAAAACCCAATGAAGCAACATAATTTCCACCTGTAACTGTGGAGTGATCCCTCCCCCCAAATCCATGCATCTATCTCTAAAAATGCAAACTCCAATAATGCACAACAGCGGAGACTAAAGCATTTAAGTCCATAGTTATGCAATTTCACAGCACACCCCAAAACGGGACAGACAAACATGTTCCTGCACTGCTCAAATCCCACAAGTCTAAATATAGTAACTTTGAGATCATCCCCTCAGTGGGAATAAGTGCAGGCTTTCTCATAGGTTCATAATTCATAGGTAGGTACTAGGCTATTGGCCCAAGGGCCTACGTAAGCCTAGCCAACAAGGTTCCCTGGCTTACGCCACCCAAGAAAGTTATTTTCCTGTGCCACTGTCGAGCAGAGACACAGAAGTGATCCCTGGGGTGTATTTCCTATTTCCCATCCACTCATCAAGATTTTTCTTGAAGAGTGCTAATGAAGAACTTTGCTTGACATAGATGGGTAGCCTGTTCCAGAGTATTGGAAGTCTCTGGGACAGGAATCTATCCCTCCAACATGTCCTGTTTATTGTAGTGACAAGGTTTAGGTCGCTACAGCGTGTAGCTTGGAGGGATTGGGATTTCTTTAGGTGTAGCATGTACAACAGCTCTGGGTTTGACATAGCTTTATATATTAGACAGAGATCACCTCAGAGTAGGCGATATGCTAAGGAGTAAAGCTGGAGTTTTTTGAGGCGGTCAGTGTAGGGCATTTGTTTGAGGCCAGTAATCCTCTTTGTGAGTTACTTCTGTGGCCTTTCCAGCTGCTGCAGATATCTTGTGAGGTACATTCCAAAAGGGGCATTGTACTCTATAATGGGTCTGAGTGTCGAGTAAAGGGGAACAATGACCTCTTTTTTCCTGGATGAGAACCCTTTTATGATGAGGTGTGCCACGTAGAAGGACTTCCTGACTACTGTGGTGATGTGACTATCAAAGGAGAGACTACTGTCCACCTGGGTCCCAAGGTCTCTTATCACGCATTTTGGTGTTAAGTAGATTGCTGCCAATGTGGTAGTTCATGGGTACAGAGTTTTTACCAAAGGGATTGACACTGCACTTTTTGGCATTGAGCTTGAGGCCATGGCTCTGACACCAGGCATCTGTCTCAGCGAGGCCCTTCTGTAGGATGTTCACATCATTTGGGGACTTGACTATGGCTCCTAGTTTGCAGTCATCTGCAAACTTCATTAGCCAGAGGCCTTCTGTGTTAGCCTGTACTTCAGAGAAGTAGATACCAAACAGGAAAGGTCCCAGGACGGAACCCTGTGGTACTCCACTTGTCACTGCTTTGAGGTCAGATTTGGAGTTTGCAACCTTTACAGTGTGGGTTCTGTCAGTGAGCCAGTTGGCAACCCATCTTGTGACGTAGGGATTTATACCTAGTTTAGTGAGTTTAGCTATAATTCCAGAATGGGGGATGGTGTCGAAAGCCATGGCGAGGTCAAGATAGGCTGTGTGAACCACCTTACCCTCATGTACGGCTTTGGTGACTGCCTCAAAGAAGTCGATCAGGTTCAGGAAGCATGATCTGCCTTTCACAAACGCGAACTGGGTGGGATCCAGAGTTTAGAATTTACCGATGTCTTTGTTTATGAGTTCCATGATGATACGTTCCATGGCCTTGCAGACCAGGCTCGTCAGGCTAATAAGTCGATAGTTCCCGGGATCAGTGGTGGCTCCCCCTTTGTGGAGTGGGATAACTGTTGCTGTGCGCCATTCTGTGGGCACAAAGCCTGATGCGATGCTATTATTGAACATAGTGCTTAAGTGGGGAGCCAGTTCGTTCTGAAGTTCATGCAAAATGCAGCCTGGGATGTTGTCCGGTCCCATGGATGCTGTGTTTTTGGCTTTAGAGAGTGCAGCTTTTACCTGCGTAGTTGTGATTACAGGGACTCTGCATTCTTCCTGTACAGATATGGGCCCTTTAGGGGGTGAGAGGCGGGTAAAGTTAGCACTGAACCTATCTGCCAGGATGTTGGCAATATCAGTTGGTTCTGTAATTTTCATGTCTTTGTGCTGTAACTCAGAGCAGATCTGGGTGTTGCCATCGAGATTCTTAACATAGCTATAGAATGCTTTGTGGTTGTCCTTGGGATTAGTGGAGATTTTGTTTTCGTAGCTAGCTTTGGAGGACCTTATAAGGGATCTCAGCTTCTTACTGTCACTGACCAGGGAAGCTCCTCCATTCATGGGATTTTACTCTCTTTTGCAACAGTTTCTTCCTTCTGTTGTACAGTTTTTTTATGGCAGGGGACCACCAGATTGGCTTCCTTTTTTTGGAGGATAGTGTCTTGGTTCTGTTTGGGATAGCATGATCTATGCACTCGTGTAAGTGCTTATAGAGTGCATTTGTGTAGGATTCAGCAGTTGTAACTGCATTGTCCGTCTGCATGGGTGTCATGAAGTTCACCACTTCTGTCTTAAGAAGCATGAAGTTGGCTTTGGAGAAATTTTTTACTGTGGTTTCCTTAATAGGGGGTGGGGGCAGGATGTGGATATCAAGGGTGATTAGCTTATGGTCAGATCAGACCAACAAAGAGTTGACTTCAGGTGTGAAACACCGGTCACTCATGTTGGTAATGATTAGGTCTAGGATATTGTTGCCCCTGGTGGGCGTGTGGATAAGTTGATCCAGGGCATTGGAGTTTATGAATTCCAGAAAGCGTTGAGCTAAGGAGTTGGTACACGAGTAGTTTTCCCAGTTAATGGTGGGGTAGTTTATCTTGCCCATTATTAGGGTGTTTGGTTGAACCCTAATATTTTCCAGTACATCAAGAAAAGAGGAGTGGGAATCCTGGGGCATGGTGGTGGATCTGTAGCAAGCTACAATTTGGATTGCAGTTTTGCCCGGAGTTAGTTGCACTTGGATAACCTCAGAAGCATTGTGCGGAGCAACTAGCCTAGAGGTGTGGTTATCCTTAATGAATATGGACACACCTCCGCCTTTGGTGTTTTGGTCCAGGTTACATGGCTGAAAAGTGTGGTATGAGTTATAGCCTGGTTCTGGAGCCTTGAACCAGGTCTCAGTCACTGCACAGATATCGATGTTCTCCATTTTAAGAAGTGCCTCGAGTGAGTGCATTTTGAGATTTAGACTTCTAGCATTGAGTAGCATTACCCTCAGTTTTTGCTTGCCTGTTCCTGTTATGGTGGTGAATTTGTTACTTGAACCTTGCCTAAAAAAGGCACTATAGGGGCAGCAAGAGCCTTAGCCAGTATCCGGAATCCCAGGGGCGACAGGTGCAGGCCATCTGTGGCAAAGCATTATGGTCTGTCGACCATGTCATGCCAAGCAGACAGATACTGGATTCCCCTTAGAATGACACCAGAAGCTTAGCCAGCTGTTGAAGTCAATCATTTTGTTGTTGTACTGCGGTATCATTCTGGGCGATGGCAGAATGCTACTCAGGGCTAGGTCATACCTGCCTGGGGTACAAGGTCATAGGTTCATAGGTAGGTACTAGGCTATTGGCCCTAGGACCTATATAAGCCTAGCCAAATGGTACCCTGGCTTTTGCCACCCAAGAAAATTATTTTCCTGTGCCCCTGTCAAGCAGAGCTCTTCCATGTCACTTTTCATGTAGTCCAGGGAGGTACGTCTCAGGTCATTCACACCAACATGGACAATGACAGAGTCATATTTGTACTTGTTGTGGAGTGACCTGAGTGTATGGGTTATGTGGCGGATTCTGGCACCCGACAGGCAGCTGACAGTAACTTTCTCCTTGTTTAGCCTGGTGAGTGGGACATCAGTGTGCCTGACTATAGAGTCACCTATGACTGGTGTGTTGGGTACGTTGTTTTGCCTTATTGGTTGTGATTGAGTGGCACACTGAGTCTGTGGGCTATGTGTCATTTGGGTTGTGTTGGGGGATGGAGGTTGCTTGTGTTTCTGCTTTGGAGGTCTCTCTTGCTTAGACAGATTATTATTGAGAGCCTCCGTGAATGTTTTTGTGTTACTATGTGTGGATTTTAGTGGTGTAGATTTAGTGAGACTATGTGATGAGTGTGGTGTGGTGCAAATGTTTACCTTCTCCTCATGACTGTCAAGTTCAGTCTTGGCTGGAGAGAGCTTTACCTCCAGTTTGGCTAGATAAGTGCATCTCTCACAGGTTGTAGTGTTGGGTGGTAGGAGGAGAGGTTTGTCTGTGTACATGAGGCAATTTCTACATTGCCTCAAGATGCCCAGATTCATCAGATAGACAGGAGAGCACATTGGGAGCTGACCCTTGGACATGCCTCAATAAAAAAACATTTTCCTCTAGATAAGTGAGGAAAGTGAGTACAAGGGCTGTTTTCCCCATTGTTAGCTGAATATGACAAAACTTAAATCAATGGACTTTTAGCTGTTAGCTGTGCTCTGATATAAGCAGCATCGATAACCTACTGACTGACTGTTAACACACCATCAGAATCTGTGGAAAAGCTACTTGCCTGAGCAACCCTCCTGAGATCCAAAGCCCTCCTTCACATAGGTAGATTGGAACAAACAGTGTGCACTCGTGAGGAACACAGGGGAGCTACCCACACACCAAAGAGATACTCAAGCTGAAGACAGACAATAACAGAGTACTACATCAGAGTAATGGAGCAGTTTATTTCACAGCTTACCACAGTCACAATGTGTAGATAAACTACTAGTAGGAGTGAAGCCATCTGTCACATAATTTCCAGTAAGATGAATAAACTTTAAATGATATTTCATCTTCCTTTCAAGAAACTTCTTGGATTACTACCACTCGCATAACATACAAAAGAACAAAAATCTAGAGCTGTAACAGGGAAGCTGTCTATTACTGGTTTGCATAAATTACTACATATAGCACTGTAACAGTAATACACAATAATATGATCAACATTATGCACTGATTTAGTAATGAATGGCTGATATGTAGAGGATTACCCCAATATCAGGACTAATAACATCAATGCGGTTCATATAATCCCAATCTGTGTCCGCAACATTGGAATATATGTGCACAGTCTTTTATGTACAATGACAGCACTCAGAGTCCTTAAAATTTCCGTTTTAATAGATACTCGTAAAAGTCACAGCATTAGCAGGATTTTGAATGGTCATTTATAACTCTGCCTGCAGAAACTAGGGGGGAGGGGGAAAGTCCTTTCAATTGCTCCTTAGAAGAGTCTCACCATTAGTGGACTTTTAGGCAATACAATTTTGCCTCCATATGGTGTGGTGAAAATTGATATTGTAGTAGCTCCCTGTACAAGTCTCAACATTAGCAGCGGTTCAGACAGTCTTAATGAGAAGCACAATTCTCCCTACACATGTGGGAGGCACTGCATTTCTACTAGCACCCTGCAGGAATGCCAGATTTAGCAAGGTTTTAGACAGCCAAGAAAACCAGCATGATTCTTCCTGCACTTCTTGGAGGTGTCCTGACCTTTCAGTAACCCCTGTACATGTTTAAACATTAGCGGGCTTTCAGAGAGCCAGAAACAGAGATTAAACTCTCACTAGATATGCAAGATGGGCAGTGACCTTTTAGCAGCTGCTTGTACCATTATTGGCTTTTGCAGTTATTTTTCATACTCAAAAATAGCAATGCAATTCTCTCTGGGGTACTCACTCGTTAACACCTCCTTATGGTAATCTCAGCATTTTTAAGGTTTTGAGATGGTCAACAAGTATGGAATGATTCTCCTTTAATATGTATGGTAGAGCCACTGATCTTGGCAGACCACAATCTCAGTATTAGGGTAGAGAGGGGTGACCATGACCTTTGGAGAAGGGAGAAAGACATGACACTGGGACCATGTCCATAATAATCCCTTAAAGGTAATGCACTTTTTTTTTTTAAGAGAAAAAAAGGATACATTTTTTTAGTGGATGGTGACACTAAGGCAAACTATTGATTGTTTTGTGATAGCCACTAGCAACCAGGTAAAACACAAGAAGGCTACACTGCTGGAAGACATCTGCTACCACAGTCAGCACAGCACTTGAGTAAAGGAAAATGTGAGGAACATGTAATGACAATGCTGTGCACCCACAACAAAGTGCAAGAACAGTATATGACCAGCTAAAAATCTCACAGATGATGCACCTAAAGGCAATCAAATGTCCTCTATAACAAGCAGAACAAGGGACGGAAAGAAACTATGCAAAACTTTAAATAACTTATATGTAACTAGAAAATGCTTACAGCTATACTCAAATAGAAATCCCCTAACATGCAAAATTCTTAGGAACCAAGGACATGTAGGTTTAAAACCCACTTCCCTGTTCGAAACCATGAACAGTCTCTAATACCCACTGGTCAGCAGTGACTGAAAATGCAGCTTTCCCAGTTCATCAAGTTTGTCAAGAGCAGTGAACTGTGGAATTCTAGCTATAGCCTATTTACATCATATCCGGGATAAGTTTGTCTTATTTAATGGATTTTCATGACGGGGTAAACCACAACAATGCTCCCCCCCATCATTTAAGGGGGGACAGTAAGGACTGCTGGGGGGGTGGACAAAAACAAAACAACTTAGGGCACATTCAGGAAGAATGACCCAAGCACATGGTGGCCTGATAAGTTGTCTTGAATTTAAAACTCTTTTTTTTCTTTCTCTTAAACAATGGGATAGGTTTTGAAGAAAATATAAAAACATTACATTTCTTCTGCAGGAGTTTAGGTTATACTTTTCTGGAGGTCTTCAGTGTTTACCAGGGAGGTTTTACTAAAGAAAACTTTGCCTCTAAAAGAAAGAGTGGAATCTAAGACAGTTTGTCACAGCTCCCACATGAAAAAGAGGACAGGCCAAGCTACACTGCCCTACAGATGCAGATGGGCTGTGAGCACTGTGCTAATCACCATATCTGTCGTTTCCAAGGTAGAGCGAGCAACATGGAACCTCATATAAACCAGTTCAGTGTTATGTTGAATATTTTTTGTTTGTTTTTTGACAAGTTTTGCAACTGTTTTTGAAATAAACGTCAAATTTAGGAGCCCTTGTGTCGGAACTGACTGCTAGAGTCTGTTTTTTCTTGGATTTGTCTATTCAGTGCTCAGGCTTTTTATAGAAATTAAAGCAGTGAAGAAACATCCTCGTCTTCTATGTGTATATACATATTGTGACACTGTCAGTGAAGATGTGATAGTATAAAATTGTCCTGAAGTTGCCGGAACAGCTCATGATCAGCTCCACAACTTGTATTTCCTGTATAACATCAGAGCACTGTTCAGAGACAGATGGCAACAGCCTAATAATCTCTTTTTTCTCAGTTAACCTCAGTGCATGCAAACTTGCACTGAAAAAAGGAACTTCTAAATAAATAAAATACTGCAATCTCTTACTGCTGAACAGACAGCTTTCCAATGTGTTCAAATGCTGAAAATGCAATACTTAAAATACAAAGTAATTTATGGACCTGACAAGGACTGGCTCATTTTATAAATCATAATTAAAACAATAGCAAGAAAAACAAATGCTGTGCTGGCCCACTAATGGAAAACACCAGAATGCACAAGTGATACAATTGATTTACTAGACCATTACAGGTTTTAATGATTAGCTACACTGTAAAGGTTGCACTGGTCCAATAAAAAGTTATCACATCCACTCTGTGTTTCAAAGCCAGCACAATGATGGACAATATAACTACTTTTCCACAAGCAAGTGCAATGCATGGGTTAAACAAGTCTCTCTCTCTCGCACTCTCTTTTTCTTCTTTATGAGACCATCAAGAAGTCAAGACCAGTTTCCCAATAACCCAAGAGTTCTAATTAAGTGACTTGCTGAGAGTTACATATTCAGCAAATGGTAGCTGAAGGAATCAAACCCTTGACTATAGAAAACAGCTTATAGCCTTAATCCTCTGTGCTAACTACCAGACATTTGTTTTGCAGTGTGTCTGGAATAGCCATAAGGACACTATAATGTCTGTATTAATCAAGACAGCTTTATACCACTTGAAGACAACATACAAGTTCCTTGTCATGAGACCTGTGTGCCTTGTCAGCAGCATAAGTGTGTGTGTATATATCTGAAATGGGGTAACCAGCACAATGGCCCTGGAGCCTTTACACGCCTAGCACATAGGATTACCCTGGCATCGTGCCACCTGAACTTCGTTCCTAGTGCCTCTGCCGAGTAAAGGCACTGGAGTGATCCTTGGGGTGAATTTTCTATTTCCCATCCACCCATCAAGATTTCTCTTGAAGAGGGCCAGTGAGGTGCTCTGCTTGACATGTATGGGACGTCTATTCCATACCATGGGCAGTCTCTGAGTTATGAACCTGTCCCTCTAACTTGTTCTGCTGATTGTGGTAATGAGGTTGAGGTCTCTGGAGCATGTGGTGTGGAGGGATTGGGATTTCCTTAGATGTAGCATTTCTAACAGAGCTGGGTCAGACATGGTTTTATAAGTCAAGCAGAGATAGCCTCTAAGTAGGTGATATGAGGCAGAGAATAGTTGGAGTTTTTTGAATCTGTCCATATAGGACAAATGTTTAAGGCCTAGGATCCTCTTTGTGAGGTACTTTTGCGGCCTCTCCAGTTGTTGCAGGTGTTTAGTGAGGTATATGCCAAATGGGGCATTGTACTCAATGACTGGCCTAATGAGGGAAGAGTAGAGGGAGACAATGACCTCCTTCTTCCTGGATTCAAAACCCTTAGTAATGAGATGTGCCACATAGGACTTTCTGACCACAGTGACAATGTAGTGGTCAAAAGACAGGTTTCTGTCAACCTCCGTTCTCAGATCTCTTATAATGCCTTCTGTGCTCAGTAGACTATCATCAATGTGGTAAATCATGGGAACCGGGTTCTTCCCAAAGGGGATGACGACACATTTTTTGGCATTGAGCTTAAGGCCATGGTTCTGACACGAGTCGTTGGTCTCAGTTAGGCCTTTCAGTAGGATATCAATATCACTTGGGGAGTTAATGATAGCTGCCAACTTGCAATCGTCTGCGAATTTTGTCAGCCAGTGTCCCTTTGTGTTGTGGCCTGGACTTCAGAGAAGTAGATACCAAACAGGAGAAGACACAGGACCAAACCCTGTGGGTCTCTACTCATGACTGGTAGGCTCTGTATAGGAGGTACCATTGTGCAGTAGCTCAGAGCAAATCTGGGTATTGCTATGGAGATTCTTTACATAACTATAGAAGGCCTTGTGGTTGTCTTTACTATCTGCTGCAATTCTGTTTTCATAGCTAGCTTTAGAGAACTTGATGAGGGATATCAACTTTTTGTTGAGGCTGATAAGGGAGGTTTTCCAGTCTTGGGACTTCATCTTATTCCGCATCAGTTTCATCCTTCTGCTGTAGAGTTTGTTTATGGCAGGGGACCACCAGACTGGCTTCCTTTTTTTGAAGGAGAGCGTCTTGATTCTATTGGGTATGGTGAGATCCATGCATTTGTGTACGTGGTCATACAGTGCATTGGTGTATGATTCGGCAGTCATGCAACTATTCTCCATTTGCATGGGTGCTGTGAAGTTAGCCACCTCTGTTTTTAGGAGCCCAAAATTAGCTTTGGAGAAGGTTTTCAAGGTGGTTACCTTTGCGGGGGGGGGGGGATGTGGATTTCCAAGGTGATTAGTTTGTGGTCGGATCTAACCAGGAACAAGCTGATTACTGGTGTAGAGCAATGGTCGCCCATGTTAGTAAAGACCAGGTCAAGCATGTTGCTACCTCTAGTGGGAGTAAGAATGAGCTGATCCAAGGCAATGGAATTAATGAATTCCAGGAAACGTTGGGCAAGTGTATTGGTACATGAGTAGTTTTCACAATTAATGGAGGGGTAGCTGAAGTCACCCAGTAAGAAAGTGTTAGGTTGGACACTAATATTCTCCAGGGTGCTTAGGAACGTGGAGTGTGAGCCTAGGGACATGGTTGGGGACCTATAGCAGACTATGACCTGAATCACTGTCTTACCCAGTGTTAGCTGCACCTGAAGTATCTCAGATGTGTTATGTTGGGTTACCAGTCTGGAGGTGTGCGCATCCTTTATGAATATGGAAACACCACCGCCTTTGAAGCTTCAGTCCAAGTTCTGGAGCAAAAAGGTGTGGAATGAGTTATAGCCTGGTAGTGCAGGGGTGCTTTCTACTGCCTTCAACTAGGTCTCTGTTATGGCACAAATGTCAATGTTCTCCATTTTAAGGAGTGCTTCAAGGAAGTGCATTTTGAGATGTAGACTTTTACAGCTGAGCAGCATGACCCTCAGACTGCGTTTGTAGCTGTTACGGTGGTAATTTGGTCTTTGGCACACCACCTAAAAAAAACACTACATGGGTAGCAGGGTAGCAAGAGCCTTGGCCAGTATCTGGAAACCCAGGGGTGACAGATGCAGGCCATCTCTAGCAAAGCATCAAAGTCTGTCAGTCATGTAATCCCAGGCAGACAGATAATGGATCCCCTTAGAATGAGACCAGAAACTTAGCCAATTGTTGAAATCAATCATTTTCTACTTGTACTGTGGTATCATTCTGGGTGATGGTAGGATGCTGCTCAGGGCTAGGGTCTTACCTGCCTGAACTACATAAACAGAGAGCTCCTCCATGTCTCTTTTCATGTAGTCTAGGGAGGTACGTCTCAGGTCATTCACACCCACATGTACAATGACAGCATCATATTTGTACCTGTTGCTGAGGGACTTGAGTGCGTGCGTTACGTGGCAGATCTTGGCACCTGACAGGCAGCTTACTGTTACTTTCACCTTATTCAACCTAGTGAGTAGGACATCAGTGTGCCTCACTATCGAGTCACCTATGACTAGTGTGTTGGGCATGCTGTTTTGTCTTAGGGGCTTTGGTTGAGTAGCACACTGTTTAGGAGAGTTATGTGTCTCGTGATTAGTGTTGTGTTCATATCACATTAAGTAGATTAGTTGATAGACAAATTGCCAGTATGCTAATATAGCTGCAACACAAAGCAGACTTCCTCAGCTTTACAATCATTATTTCAGTTTCTGTCAAGCAATCACAGGAATATTAGACTTTTGGTTGAGACATTAAACCAAAATCCCATCTGCCTGAGTCTGCGGCAGCTAGATTAAAAAGTTCTACAACACTTACTGAATAAAAAAGAACAGAGGAATTTCCAGTGTCTTGGCCAAATTTTCCTCACCTGTACAAACACCACTTAAGTTTCCCCTGAAATAAAGTGTATGTCTAGTGGGCTTAACCAGTCTGCAAAAGTAAATAAATAACAATGAATATTAAGGATATGATCAGGAAGCAGGGTCTTTCATCAATCAGGTCTAACACTGCCATAGCTAATGACACTTCTGCCCACAATCATGTCTATCAATTTAAGTGTACAAAGCGATAAGGATGTACAGCACTCCTGTCAGTGCACAAAGTGAACACTGACACATCCAAACAATGCAGAAGGCAGGTAGGGAGTTGTGAAACATGCTTAGTTAGTAATAGCTCTAAGTGAGACAGATGGAAAAGGTGAGGTAGGTAGGAAAGGAAAAACAATTTCATTTCACTTTGTTTTATGCCTCTGTGAATCAGGCAAGTGTAGTTATCAATTAACTGTTTTCAGCTACAACCAAGGCTTGAGGCAATAGCAATGTTAAGTCACACAAAGTATATATAACTTTGGTGCATAAAATTCCAGCTTGTATAAATACAAAACATTAATAATAGAGGAGTACATTACATACACATGGAGTCATTAGTTAGTAACAGTAGTATAATGCTAAGCTTCATGTCTTAATACAGGCGAGGGCAAGACTAGAAGATACACAGGGAGATGGACAACTGCTCAGCAATAATTTACAACCAAAAAATACAAGAATATACATGGGGTATATATCAGCTGTGTAGCTGTCTCTACACAGCTGTTCATACTGCAACCATATATCCATAATATTGTGGAAGACGAGATTTATTTATTATTTATTTTACATTTGTTTACCGGGAAAGTCCGACTGGACACATTTTCAGCGAAGGTCTGAGGAGAAAAGCTCCACGTGTGCCAAACAGTAATATATGTAACATTTATACAAAATAATATTTATACAAGAGAAAATTAAACTAATTACATAACAAGTGTATAAGATATGTCATTTACACACAGCAAACAGTAGAGTGTTTACAATAGTAAAGGAATTAGATAAAATTAGATAGTCACACTTTTAGATTGTGTTAAAGAGGTCAGTTAGGGAATTAGGGGTTATACTTCGGTAGACTGTTTACATGTTTACATCATTTCCAAGAGTTGGTTACTAAATGACATCCAAGAGTATTAGAAAGTAGACAGATCCAATTTAGCCTTATTAGTGAGAGTATAGGTGTGGCCATTAATATCCTTGAGAGAAGTGGTTTAGTGTGGGGTATTGCAAGGACATAGCCACTTGCTTTGTGAGTTTTAGCTTTGTTTTAAATTGAGAGAGGGCTCGAGTAGATGGGACAGATTTCATATGGTAGCGAATTCCACATTTTGCTTATATAGTTAGTGAATAGTGATTCACCAGCTAAGTTTTTGGCTGTATTGACTTTAATAAGTGGTTTGTTGCTGGAGAGTAAAGTTCTGGTACTAGAGTGAGGTATCAGTATATTTTGGAGGGTGGGTGTTTATTCACTTTGGTAGAATATCTTATGGGCCATGGTTAGCTGGTTATAAAGCAAAGGATTCTGGAGTTATAGCCAACTGAGCTTGTTAAGGGAGATACAGTGGTGAGCTCTCAATGGGGAACTGGTGGCATATCTAGCAATTTTTTTGTAGCAGGCTTCAAGCTTAACTAATTCAGACTTTCTTAGGTTAGTGAGTATGGGAGATATACATAGTAGTGTAGATATCAAATGAGACTGGGCAATTTTGGCTTTAGTGTCATCTGTAAAGCATTGTTTGTTCTTATATAGTGCCGAAGTATTAGTATGTACTTTTTTATTGTTTGGGATATGTGGACATCAAATCTCATATTGCAGTCAATTTCTACATCTAACATCTTGGTATGAGGTGAGGGTGAAATGCTTGTGTTATCTAATGAAGTTATGTTAAAAGAGCATAGAGATGCATTTGATTTGGTGGGCTGAAATAACATAAGTTTGTTTTTTGGGGAGAGTTAAGAATTAACTGAGAGTTAGTCAGCCATGTTTCTATTGTTAGGAAGGATTGTTGTGTTACTTTTTGAGGTTCATCTATGGTAGTAGCAGCACAGATGACTGTTGAGTCATCTGCATACTAGATGAGAGATACTCGTGGGGTTGAGGCGTGTAGGTGATTAGCGAAGATTGAGAAGAGTAATGGACCTACGATTGAGCCTTGTGGGACACCTAATGTTATGGGTAGAAGGGGTGATAATGTTTGTTGCCAGCGTACAACTTGCTGACCGGGCAAGGGTTTTTTTTTTATTGTGTCCATTGGTACTGGTTGCAGTGAGACTATGGTTTTATTTTTGTCTGGTAGAAAGTTGGTTGAGGTTGTAGAAGGGTTTTGTTTTTAGACAGTGCTAGGATAGTCTCAGTAAAGTATGTATTGAATCGGGTGGCAATATTGTCATTAGTATTAGATGTAGTAGGAGGGGGTGTGCAAACTTTACCTGTTCGGAGTATTTTGTTTATAGCTGTCCAAAATTTCTGTGGGTTATTACGGTATATAGCTTGGGATTTGGAGTAGTAATTTATTTTATCCTATTTAATGTGTTTTTTATTGATTTCTGAGTTCACAATAGGTCTGAAGTGCTGAGTGAGATTTGATTGTGTGTCATTGTTTCCAGGCTTTATCTCTTGACCTTAACAGAGATCTAGTTTCTTTAGTTAACCATGGAGCAAAGTTTGATTTAACTCTTATAGTTCTTGTGGGGGCTTGGGCATCTAGGATAGACAGGCAGATGGTATTAAAATAGTGAACAGCTTCTTCTAGAGGGAGATGGGTGAGCAGCATCCAGTTACAGTGTTTAAGATTATATATGAGGTCAATGAGGTTGAGGTGTTTTTTATTCCTTATTTGCTGGTAAATAATTTGTTTGTTTGGACTAATATTTTGCCTGAGTAAATAGGTTGGGGGATGGTCACTAAGGCTGTCCAGTAGACAGCCACAGTGAGATGACAGGGTTGGTCTATTAGTTACTATCCAGTCTAATATTGCTTGCTTGTTGGATGTTTTATTATACCTGGTGGGTTGTTGTATGAGCTGGGTGAAACCATGCAGACTGATGTAACTTTTTGGGGTTTGGGAGGTACAATCAGCCCAGTCTATTTTAAAGTCACCCATAATTACTGTTTCCTGAGGAAATGATACCCAATTTAGTATGTGTTCTACTGTCCTAGGTATTGTCTCCTGGTGGGATATAGATGCCAATTACATTTATATGTTTCCTAGGATTAATGATCAGTTTTGTAAGTAGTAGGTCTGGATTATCACATCACAGTTTTAATGTCCAATATTTCTAAGGATAGTTGGCTATTGAAGAGAAGAGCTACTCTACCTCCTCTTTTACCTATCCTGTCCTGACAAATGATGCTATATCCTTGTGGTAGGATATAATTGTTAGAGATTTCTAGTTTTAACCATGTTTCGGTGATAAGTACAATGTCTAGGGATTATCATCTCACTAGGTTCACATCTTCCTCCCAGGCCATAATATGCATTATAGCACATGTAACAGAATCATATCACTATGAAAAGTAAACACTATTCATAGTATCTAAAAACAGTGCAATGATGAGTTTGCATCCTCCTTAATTGATCATTAATTAGATTTCACCATCAATGTCAGAGTCACATGTGAGGGAAGTAGAAATACTGCATCAAAAGTTAAAAATATCTTTGGTACTAAAAATAAAAGTCACTTGCTGTATATTTGTTGTGGTGGTTTCTTAACCACTGAGTCAAGTCTAACTCTTTGTAACCTCACGTACTTTACCATACAAAACCTGTAAGTCAACAATTACAGACTACTCAACAGAAGTACTACACAAATTTCTGTTATAGCATTACTGCTCTTTTGTACCAAAATCAACTGATGTGTTAAGCCAGCGATGGCGAACCTATGCATGTCAAAGGTGACACACCCCAATGTTTTGGGTGACACACCAGCGTTCACCAACACCCAAGTTACCAAAGAAACCGAATGAACAAAAATACAAGAAATATGTGACCTTGCACTTATCTATTAAAACTCAGCAACAAAAAAGTAATGAATTGATGTTAATCAAATAAAATGCAATGTGTTCCATAGTTTTTTCAGTTCAATTCAAAATTATTATTAAAAGTGGGGTAGTTTTTTTCAGTGTGCATATAATTTTCTCTGATTTTTCTTTTATAATACATAGCAGCACACATGACTGGACAGTATTTTTTCAATGAATGAATATATAAAGAATTTTTTCTCGTTTCTTCGGGGCGGCGGCGGGGGGGGGGGGTGACACACTAACAGGGTCAAGATAGACATTTTCCAAATTTTTGACATGCTGAGCCCAAAGGGTTTGCCATCACTGTGTTAAGCTAAAGCTGCTGAGACTTAAATCTCGAGCTCTGACACGCTGTTTACATACGTGATGGATCTAAATCACTCACATATGCCCCAACAAGGAAGTCATGTTTAAAACTACATGAAACACAAGAAGACAGTCATATGCTCATTCTATTGTCTTACTGTAGTATGGGTGGGAAGACAAAGTAAGATGCACAACACTGATTTACCATGGCATGACTATCCTGGTTGAATACTATGCACTAGTCCTAGTCTGGTCACAAAGCTCACTGATAATGCTATTGTCATAAAATAAAATAATAATAGATAAAGTACTATATGAAACACTGATTACTGTGCAAACAGATTCTAAGAAGTAGGCCTGGAAGAGAAACTGAGGTCATGGATCCAGATGTTTCATCTTTTGCAATGACATTTTTCCCAATAACAGTTTGCAGAAAGAATGGAAGGCACTTTCTTACTATGGACACCTGTTAAAAATCAAAGTTCTTCGGCATTCCACCTTCAGATTTGCCTCTTGCAGGTGCCCCACTGAATAAATTTTGACACTAGTTAGTAAGAAAGTGAATCAGTTACATAACACATCCTCAGACTGACTGCATGATATCTTCTGTCACACTATGTGAATCTAGGCAAATAACCCAGAGGCAAACACTTCTGTCTACTAGTAAACAGACACTTGTGTGAAGTACTGCTTAACCTGGCAAATAAATCATTAAAGAAAAGAACAAATAAAATGCATTTTGTACTTCTTTGCGGTTGATCAGCATTAGAAGCATGCTCTGTGCACCTGTAAACAATCTCTGAGATGACTGAAACTTTAGTTTGTTAACAATAATTCACATATAAACTCTTCTGTCTGCAAACTAGAAAATGAATTAGCAAATGAGGAAGTGCATTAAATAAACTTTTAGTTATCCTTGATATACACTCTTGCACTCATTTTCATCCTTCAGAATTTGTGATCATTTAACATTAAAAAGCACTACTTCATTATACCCGAAAGAATAAGGAAAATGTTCCCTAATACCTGAGACACATGTTGGAGATGTGGCACAAGAGAAAGAGGCACACGGGAATATATTGTTTGGGAATGTACAGCACAACAGTTCAAGACAGGCTTGCAAAACTTAGTGAACCAATTAACAGGAGAAGAGCTAGAACTAAACAAGGAAATGATGCACTTAGGTTGGTGCAGAAAAAGACTACCACCATACATTAATGACATAACGTCATTACTATTGACAGCAAAAAGGAAATCACTAGGAAACGGAAAACCAAAGATTCTCCCAAAGTTGAATAAGTCATGAAGATTAAGAGGCATATAAAGGAAATGGAGATAAAGCAGAAATATAACCAAAGGATCAGTAGATGACAGCATAAAAAGGGAGAAATTTGGACACTGATATATATAGTGGCAGTACAGCCAAGGACTTGGGAAAGACAAGTCTGAAAATAACCATATCAGGAACATAAGGGTATCATTCTAGTTAAGTGAGCTGAAGTATGCTTCTGATGTAAATAGCTTTGGGCAGAGTAAGAAGTTATACAAATTCTTGTTCGTGACTCCCTTTTGGCAGCGACAGCACTGGTTTCCTCTACTTCTGCATCTAGTCAAGGGCAATCATCCCAAGTTACCTCACAGGGTGGATCTTCTCACACAAGACAAAGGGTCTCTCATCCATCCCCACCTGTCAACACTTCAACTAACACAGTGGGTGATAGGGTTTTGATCCCACATAGACACCTTTTTTCTGAGGATGGAGGTCAGGAAACCTACTACTGCTAGGAAATCCTACTTGTCTAAATGAAAAAGGTTTTCTATTTGGTGTTTTTTTCGTGACCTGGACCCACTTTTCTGTGGATGTTCCTTTGGTTCTCTCTTATTTGTGTGAGTTGCTCAGTAGGTAGGAGCAATACCTTTCTATCATAATGGCTACTCTGTGGAGAGTATCTTGGAATGTAAATAGTCTTAAAAATAGAGACAAAAAGGAAAGAGTATTGAATTATAATAATAATCTCAATAATTACTTCATAGATACTATCCAAAAACTTACTCACACCAAACACAACTTTCTCCCCCATCCCACCTCTTCTAACAGAAGCCCCTTTTCTCTTAAACCGGTTTCCACTGCTTACATAAAATCCTGCTCAAACTAAAACCCTGCTCTCCTTCTGCAGACAACCTACCTCCTATCTTCCTCAAACTAGCTGCTGAATCCATAGCCTATCTTATATCTCTGCTAATCAATAGATCCATTCAAGAAGCCACAGTCCCAGACATCTGAAAATCCTTCTACACTTTCTCCACTGCATAAAGGTGGGAATTCTACTGATCCATCTAATTATCGACCCACAGCCATACTTTTCCCTCTCTAAAAATACTGGAACAATGCACCCATACTCAGCTACTGAATTTTCTTCTCCAAGAAAACCTGCTAGCTCCCATCCAACATGGCTTCAGGCCAAAACACAGTACTATCACTGTTCTGATATCTTTTACCTACACAGTAGCTGAGGCCAAAAACAACAAGCAACTCGTTTCCTGTCTTTTCCTCAACCTATCTAAAGCTTTTGATACCATGTCACACTGTTTACTTCTATCTAAACTATCTGGGCTCACACTTGATTGGTTCATAATTTACCTCTCCAATAGGCAACAATCAGTCATATGGCTCACTTCCTGCTCCTTCTTCTTACTCATCAAATCTGGAGTCCCCATGTTCCATCCTGGGCCACCTTCTGTTCAATATCTTCACCGATGACCTCCAAACCTCTTGCAAACAATCCACCCTTATTCAATATGCCGATGACTGTACACTCATCTTCACCTCCAACAATATCTCTGATCTCCACAGACACACTCAAGACTCTTTCCTGTCCATGGAAAAAATGGCTCTCTGATAATCAGCTCATCCAAAATCTAAAATAAATAAAAAAAAACTTCTTCTAAAACAAAAGAGGAAATGTTCCGCTTAACTGAACTTGTTGGTCGTACCTTGGCAGCCCTACAAACCCTTGATGTGAGCAAAGCAAATGATGACGCGAAGGGGGAGCCGCCAATTGAGGGGAGCAAGCCAACGGATGAGCAGGAGGTTACACCTTCCGCTGATGGATCTAGTCATGTAGTTAAACAGTTTCATACTGTCAACCGGGTGGATTGCAGCACACAGACTGATATACCTAATGGACAGGCGCAATGTGCTAAGGATGTTAACCTGGTATCTCGCAACAAGGACTTAAATGTGAGCAATGTCTCAACCAATGATTTTACTTTTGATTTCAGTCTATTCCATGATCGGGATGAATTGGATAGACTCGGGGCACGACCCAAACGCCCGATGACCATTAAAATGTATTCTGCAGCCACTAGGGTACAAATGGACTCTTTTAATAAAGAAACATCAGTCCGAATTTTGTCCATCTCCTCCTTGTTCAATAAAGCCTGAGGGCTGCCGATGCTGCTATCCATACCAAGCCACAACCAATGTAACACCACAAGCAACTGTATAAGGAAACACCCACAAATGCCTGGTGTGATAGCTGAGACAAAATGACAAAATCCTCGGCTCGAACTGGATGAATGTATTTTATTACAAAACAAGACAAGACAACCACCGATATTCACAGGTTAAGCGCTTTCATCTGAATTTAATTAAGGATTCATGGTTGTTTCTAGGACAGCTTACTCCCAATCTTTGGAGTAGAGACTTAGTTTTTATAGCCATCGATGTCAAGGATTTATTCTCCTGTATTCCTAAAGATATTGGCTTAGAATATTTCAGCAATAGCCTCAGGAAACATTCCGACATGGAGTGGGATCGAATAAATCTAATTACTGACATGATGGGACTTGTTTTAGATTATAATTATATACATTTTGAGAGTGAATATTTCAGGCAGACCAGAGGGGTAGCGATGGGAGCATCGTGTGCCCCTATTTTTGCCAACTTGGTTATGCTTGAGTGGGAGACGGGATTTTTGTTTAAATGTGAGTACAACAAATACATGGCTTATTATTCTAGATTCTTAGATGATTTATTTGTTTTATGGAAAGGCCCCACTGATAGGATAAGTGAATTTGTTGACTACATTAACAATACTACAGATTTTCTAAAATTTACATACAACTACAGTGATACAGGGATTGCCTATTTAGACACACATATTAGCCATGGTGAGCTAGGATTTATATCAAGAATTTATAGAAAAGAGACATTTTCTAACGATTACTTAGAATTCAGTAGCAACCATCCAACTTACATGTTCAAGAACGTTTTTATGGGACAGCGTATTAGAGCTGCCCGTATGTCATCAACAGTTGAAATCATGAATACGGAATTGGAGTTTAAGTCCATGTTTATTGCCAGAGGATATCCTCTTCCACTATTGTGTGATGTAGTTGAATATGTTGGGAATGAGTGGGGTAATAAGTATCTACCCCTTTGAATAATGAAGGAATTATGAAAATTGAACGAAGCAATAGGGTATGTGTTATGATGTACACACCGGTGGTACACTTTATCAAAAACATTATTATGGAAAATTGAAATCTAATAACTGTTGATGATGAACTAACTAAAATTCTGGATACTCACCCAAAATTTGTATATAAGACAGGACCTAATATCAAAAAACTTTTGGAATATGGGACCGACAAACGTGATTAATACGAAAACAACTGGTACCAAAAAATGCGGTACATGTAAACAATGTCACGCAATCAATGAAGATGAAGGTATCAGGTTGGATAATTACAATAAGACTTATATTGTGAGTAGAGTAATTTACCTAGCCAGGTGTACGATATGCTGCGCTTTTTACATCGGCAAAACGGAGACAGTTTAAGAAACGTATATACAATCATCTATATAGTATTAGGGTAAAGGATAATAAGAATGCCTTATATCGACACATAGCTATGAACGGTGAAGACCATCAGTTCAAATTTGTCATTATTGATCAGGTAAAAATTTCTCCAGTTAGTAGCAACATTAAGGCTTGGTTGGCCATGAAGGAGAGAGGATGGCAGATGCTCACTGATGCCACTAGATTTCCAGGAATTAATGAATAAATTAGTATAAAACCATTCATATTGTTAGCCAAGTAGCCTTTAGCCTTCAATTCCAGTCATTTTGAGTTATCTAGTATTTTCATTTTCTTTTTCATTTTTATTTTTTCCTTTCACATAGCGTATGACATATTAGCACATCATATAGCGTACAATGTTATCAACTGTACAGGGTATTATGCTATAGGGCATTATGACACTGTGTCATCATCAGATTTTGAGTTTTTTGAATATAGATTTTCAGATTTTTTATGTACATAGATTTTCATATATGTTTTTATTATGTATATATATATATATACATATATATATATATATATATATGCTTATAGAATCATCAAATATGTTTTTTACAGCATTTTAATAGCTTTTATAATAGTTTATCAGATATATACCTCATTTTTATTAAGTGAATTTTTATTAAGTGAATCTAAAGCAGTGCATAAAAGTAGTCATAACTTATTTAGAGTACTGTCTGTTTAAATTGCTATTGCTATTTCAGTGTTTGGCGCCTAAAAGGTTATTTAAATACTCCAGATCCACCTTGTTGTTGTTCTGAGGAAGTCTGGTTACATTCAGATGAAAGCGCTTAACCTGTGAATATCGGTGGTTGTCTTGTCTTGTTTTGTAATAAAATACATTCATCCAGTTCGAGCCGAGGATTTTGTCATTTTGTCTCAGCTATCACACCAGGCATTTGTGGGTGTTTCCTTATACAGTTGCTTGTGGTGTTACATTGGAGGTGAAGAAATTCAAAACGAAAGCTCAGTAGGGCTTTCATGTTATGTGGTCAAGAGCTATTATAGCTTATTATTGTTTGTAGCTCAAAGACCTGTGCAGTTATTATTGGGTCTCAGAGACAGTTTGAAAATGAATCTGATTTCATTTACCAAAGAAGTTCATCAAATAATCACATGTTCCAGGTCCAGCTTCACTAACACTATTTTTTCAGAGTTTGCCAATGTTTTCGATGACAAGTTGGGCAAACTTCCAGTTATGTATTCTATGAAGTTAGACCCAGAGATCAGTCTAGTAGTCAATCCTTCAAGAAAAGTTCCAATAGCTATGCAGCATAAACTCAAAGCTCAGCTGGATAAAATAGAGCATCAAGGTGTAATTTGTCCAGTTACAGAACCTAACAAATAGGTGTTGTCCATGGTAGCAGCTCACAAAAAAGGCTCAGACGAAATCAGAATATGTATTGACCCAAGAGATTTGAACAAAGCATTGAAAAGACCGCAACATCCCATGCATACAGTAAAAGTTGTCGTAGCCCAATACCAAATGGCACTGTTTTTCCTGTCTTAGATGCAGAGAGTTCATTTTGGCAAGTAAAGCTTGATCGCAAATCTTCAATACTGACTACATTCAGTACCCCAGTTGGAAGATACGGATTTCTTAGGATGCCATTTGGAATAAATTCTGCAAGTGAAGTCTTTCAGCATGCAATGGAGCAAATTTTTTCAGGTTATCTTTGTGCCATAATAGTAGATGATTTGTTAGTTGGAGGCAATGGTGAAGCAGACCATGACAGAAGTCAAGAGAGTTCTAGACAGAGCACTTGAAGTGAATTTAAAGTTTAACACTCTAAAGTGCAAATTCAGATTACCAGAAGTTACATATGTTGGTCATTTATTTACTAGCATTGGCTTGAGTCCAGACCTGTCCAACCAAGTAGCCATTCTTGACATGCCAGCACCAGAAAATGCACAAGCACTACAATGTTTTCTTGTTGTGGTCAACTATTTAGGCAAGTTTATACCAGACTTCAGTGAGTTGACATCACCTTTGAGAGAGGTAACACGCAACAATATGACATGGGCATGGTTAGAACATCACCAGAAAGCATGTGAAGACCTTAAGCAGAAAACTGCTACTCCACCTACATTAAGATACTATAATGTCAACAAACCAATAACTCTTTCCTGTGATGCTTCAAAATTTGGTCTAGGCCCAGTTATTCTTTAAGAGGGCAGACCAGCAGACTATGCATCTAGAACACTTACCCAAACGAAAAAGCAATGTGCTCTGATTGAGAAAGAACGTTTGGCAAAAGTATTTGCATGTTCTAAGTTTCATGATTATATTTATGGTCGGGATATTCAGATTGAAACTGATCATCAACCTCTCGTTACTATTTTAAAGAAGCCTATGCATTCAGCTCCAGCAAGATTGCAAAGAATGATGCTTAAATTGCAAAAGTACAACTTCAAAATGGTCTATACAAAAGGCAAACTTATTTATCTGGCTGATAGCTTATCCAGATCACCCAGAAATACAATGGAGCAGCTTGATGTGGAAAATTTGACTTCAATGTCATGGAATTGCATATTTTTTCTACCACAAGACTTGATGAGCTAAGAGATCATCCAAAGGTTGATCTAATTTTGCAAAAGTTCAGCCACTACATCAATGCTGGATGGCCATCAAAGCAATCGAATGTATCACCAGAAGTGCAACCCTACTTTCCTTACAGAGGTGAGATGTTGATGGATGATGGCATTATTTTCAAAGGTCCCAAAATTGTTGTTCCTGCTTCCTTACAAGAATACATCCAGATTTTGCATCATGGTCACCCAGGTTCTGAAGCTACCCAAAGAAGGGCAAGAGGACTAGTATTTTGGACTCCTCTAGTAAAAGACATTGATAGAGTACTTTCTTCTTGTTCAGTAACAATAGTCCTAAACTGCATTTGAAAAAAGAACCACTTCTGCTAAGTCAAGTTCCTGAACTACCTTGGTCAACAATAGCCACTGACATATTCGAGTGGAACAATCAACATTACTTAGTACTGATAGACTCTTACTTGAATTGGTTTGAGATTAATTTACTACATAACCTAACGTCCACTACTGTTATTACCAAGCTGAAACATCATTTCTTAGGCCATGGAAGTCCACAAAAGCTTATCTCTGACAATGGTAATCAATTTACCAGTCAGTTGTTTCAGAAATTTACAAAAGAATGGGACTTTGTACATGTTACTAGTAGTTCAGAATATCCACAGTTAAATGGACTAGCTGAACGTGCATTACAGAGTGCAAAGCAATTACTTCAGAAGTCAAAATGTGATAATACCAATGTCTTTTTGAATTTACTCAATCTCGGAAACATACCCAATGACAACATACTTGGCTCACCTGCTCAGAAACTTCTATCTAGGCAAACCAGAACAACACTGCCTATCAATTCCAGTTTACTGCGACCTAAAGCTAAAAACAACAAAGCAATCAAAGCCCAATTATTTAGAAAGCATTATTTCCATTAGTCCAGCTATGACAAATTGAGCAAATTTCTTCACCCGTTGAAAGGAGGAAAGAAATGGCGAAAGGTTTCGACCGGATCGGTCAAGTAACAAATATATGTGAAGAGCCAATGTCACTCTCCTACTATGGACACAATAGAAGGAGTCATTGTGGGTTATGTTCAAGCAGCTTTATTTTATACAAACACATCACAACAAAAGTTTACTGATTTTAACTCTAGTAACTTACATGCAAACTAACTGCTGTAATCATACATGCTTACTCTCTGGCTGGACTCAAAAAATGGCACTAGGAATGGCATGTGTTTAACATTTATATGTGCATGCTCAGTCTTTGACCTGCTTCTTAAAGATACAGCACATAGCTCGTGCTCTCTGGTCTACATCCTCCCTCTTGTAAACAAAACATGCAATGTTGTGAAACTCTTATGGAATGCAGATATCACAGACAATTAGTCATGAATTTATACAAAATATAATACATATAGACACAGTTAAGTCCATGTTGCTACATATTACACAGTGGGCTTAGATACTTGTCCATAATGTGTGACAACAAATTGGGAACTGGACTTAACTATTGGAAATCTCTCTGCAAAATGTTCGATCTCTGATTTACTTGGGACATCTTCAGGAATGGAATCAGAAGTAGGAACACCCATACCCTCTGGGATGGAAACAACATTTGGTTCACTTTGAGATTTATTGTCCAAGTCGCTACAACAATGTTTGACGATGATTCAGGTACAGGTAACAGATGTTTACAGTTTCGCTTGTATTGCATACTTTCCCAGTCTATAAGGTACGATCTCGGTTTAGCACATTTGCCAATAACTTATCTATACAGTCCAAACCTTTATCCATTTGAAGTCTGAACATTTCTCCTTCCCTTAACAGAGAAAGAAGCTTGCTTTACTTGTTGTATGAAGACTTCTGGATAGAATGCTTCTTAAATAATTGAACCTTGATGGTCTTATTATTCTTGGCTTTAGCAGAATGGTAGTAATAGGTAGCATAGTTCTTGTTTGCCTGGAAAGAAGTCGTCAAGCGTGGAGATCTGAGAACATCATAACGTGGTACGTTCCTAGGCTTAAGGAGAATTAAGAAAACATCTGAATTGTCACATCTTGACCTATCAAATAGTTGTTTCACACTCTGCACAGCTCACTCAGCTAGGCCATTTGACTGAAGATACTCAGGACAGCTGGTATTGTGTAGAACGTCCCATTCTTTTGCAAATTTCTGAAACAAATGGCTAGTAATTGAGTAGCATTGTAAGAAATAACTTTGTACGGACTATCATGGACTGAGAAATGACATTTCAGCTTAGTAATAACAGTAGTAGATGTTGGATTAGGTAGCAGATCAATCTCAAACCAATTTGAATAACAGTCTACCAATACCAAGTAGTACTGATTGTTCCACTCGAAGATATCAGTGGCTACTGTCAACCAAAGTAGTTCACGACCTGGATGCAGCTGAAGCGGGTCTCTCTGTTCCACATCTTTTTGCCAACAATACCCAAACAGTACTCTCTGACTCCTACACTTTATTTACTGCTATCTCTCTGTTTTCTTTACTCCACTCATCTGGCTACTATAACCCGTGTAAATATGTATATACTATGCCTCACTCAACTGTCTTCTCTTTACTAAACTTAAACCTCATCTAGCTATTCTACTCTAATATTTTTCCTAACCCCCATTTGAAGTACAAAAATAAAAACTTTGCTAGAGATACCTTAACAGTGTATTTGCTTCCATTTACCATGTATGTTTTTCTTACTGTAATTACTTATATTTACTGAGCATGTCAGTCTTATACAGTTCTTATGATTCTTCTTTTATTCATTGTTATTGCAGAGTTTTTATGTGCTATTACAATTATGTCTACGTACTGGAATTTTTCTCCCTGGGTCTCCACTGAAAATGTGCTTTGGCTCAGTTGGACCAACCCGGTTAACAAATGTCAAATAAATAAAAAATAAATAAGAGCTATCTAGTACTATTGCATACTGAAGAAGAAGAAGAAAGTACTTTATCAATGTCTTTTAGTAATGAAGGCCAAAATACAAATTCTCTCGCTCGCCTCTTAGTGGAAGTGGAACCTGGGTGACCACGATGCATAATCTGGATGTACTCATGTTGTAAGGAAGCAGGAACAACAATTTTAGGACCTTTAAAAACAATGCCATCTTCCATCAACATTTCATCTGTAGGGAAAATAGGTTTGCACTTCTGGTAGTACACCAGATTGCTTTGACATCCAACATTAATATAGTGATTCAGCTTTTGCAAAATTGCATCATTCTTAATGTTATCTCTCAACTCATCAAGCCTAGTGGTAGAAAAATTACGCACTGCCATACATCGAAGTCAAATGTCTCTCCGTCAAGTTGTTCCGTTGTATTCCTGGGTGATCTGGATAAGGTATCAGCCAGATAAAGTAGTTTACCTTTTGTATAGAGCATTTTTGAAGCTGTACTTTTGCAATTTGAGCATCATTCTTGTAATCTTGCTGGAGTTGAATGCATAGGCTTCTTTAGAATAGTAACTAGAGGTTGGTGGCCAGTTTACATCTGAACATCTCGACCATAAATATAATCATGAAACTTGGAACATGCAAACACTATAGCCAAAAGTTCTTTCTCAATATGAGCATACTGCATCTCAGTTTGGGTAAGTGTTCTAGATGCATAGACTCTGGTCTGCCCTCTTGAAGTATAACATGTACATTTACTAATTCATACATAGAATATTCTAGCAATCATCCTAGAAAAATGAAATACAACATTTTTAAGGGGCAATGCATAAGGGCCATAAGGATGACTTCGGATATAGAGGATGTTATTGAAGAGTTAGGTTTCATTACAAATTTATTCAAAGATCGAAATTACAATGTTTCGATGATGAAAGACGTGAGTGATTATGTATTAAGTGAAAGGGGAAAAATACATACCATTGTTAGGAACTAAGACAAAGGGTGTACAGGCGAACTTAGGAAAAGTATCTACAGTAAAAAACTATAATAGAGCATGTGTAGTAGAGTATGGTCCTCACACAGAAAATATTAAAAAAATTAATATCGCGTCCCCCACGGTCAATAAAGGATTTACATTTTTCTCTCAATGTCATAAGACTTGGTCCAGACTGGATTTTTTCTTAATTTCAGACACATTCTTAAGTTTTGATATCTCTTTACTCACAGAACCTAGAACTTTTTCGGACCACTCAAAAATTACATTAACATTAGATTGGGTTCATGGTAACGCCCCAAAAAACTTTATGAGATGCTGGCACCTAAACCCTAACCTTCTAGAAAAGATGGATATTAGAAAGGAAATTGACACCTTGTTGGACCAATGCATACTATCCATTAATGACAACAGTACTCCGATTGATATTTCCTGGGCTACCATGAAAGTTTTAATCAGAGGGATGTTAATTAATAAATCTGCTTTTTATAAGAAAAAGTATCTCTCCAAAGAAAAGAGTATCAAGGAAGAACTAACCAGACTTGAGCTGAGGATGCAGCAGAAATATTCTTTGGACAGAGAACTCTATTAATCAGCTGCAGGTTAAGCTAGTATCTTTACAAGCAGAAAATTTATCATTCCATGAAATCAAAAATCTAGCCAATTACTCACAATGGGCCCAACTTCCCTCTAGATTCTTAGCGAGATTACTTAATCAACATAAACCTACACCATTTATCTCGAAAATTATTTATCAACA